>NW_010288541.1:0-28481 GCF_000700745.2 Antrostomus carolinensis | reverse complement strand
AGGAATACCACAAAAGAAAATGGTTTTATGTGCAGATAGAGAAACATAAGAAACATCACACACACGAAAGTATGTATATTTTCAAGAGTGATGTCATTTTGAGAGACACCTCTCAGAGGTGATGAGAGGTAAGGACCCCAAAAGGAAGGTGTAGGTAGGAACTTCACTGACCACAGTATCCTGAAGAACTTCAGTAAATCCCTGTCCTCTGTGTACTGGTGCCAGAGTGGCACATGGGGAACGCTGCTTGCCATTGGAACTGTGATCCCATTTGGGCAATTGAATAAGATGAGCGTGCAGCCAGTATCACCAGCAACAGCAGAGGTGATGGTCTGAAAGGAATGTGCACAGCCCCAGCATATAATCCAAAGTCCAGAAAACCCATCTCTGACAGGGCAAGGGTGTATTAACAGTTCCCTCAGAAGGCTTCACAGCCACTGAAGTTTTGCAGCTCTAGGACTGATGCTCAATGTGGTGTGTTTAGAGCACATGACAAGTGTTTAGAGCATGCACTGTCTCCTCATCATGTCTGGGAAGCAGAAAGGTGAGCTGACTGATTGGTTTCAGTAGAGCTCACACATGTCTGGATGAATTTCAGACTTGGTACCACCATTGGCCACAGGAGACAAGGTTTGCAGGAGCAGTGTATCATGCACAGCCTGCAGCAGGCTTTCCAGCCTCTGGTGCTGGCCACCCAGAAGGACTGCTTGAAAAATGAATCAGTAAATGGGGCACCCCAAGGAGATGACTAGAGGAGATAGGGTAGAACGGGAACAGGGCAGTACTGGTAGGCCAGTATTTACTGGGATAGCTCTTATATGTGCTGTCCTCACAATAAGTGCAGCACTACTTTTGTAGTTACATGTCCAAAAAGCCATCTTGTAAATGTTTTCCTGCCCCAGCCATGGAGAATACACTCTAGGATTACTGAGTTTCTGCTTTTATGATATTCTGAGTTACAGAGAGTCGAAGAATGTGAAGACTTACCCCAAAGTCCCCTTGTAAGGGAGGCAGGTATATCCCATTGAAGGAGCAACTAGAGTAAGGGCAATTTGTTTTGTTAAAGAGTTTCTGGATGTTTCTTCGGCACTTTTGATAATCTCCCTCTCCCTGTATGTACAGCTGGCTGAAAGGGAATTGCTTTTTCTTGGCTGATGTACAAGGGTTTTTGAAGAGATCACTTATATTTATAGTCCTCTGATAGCCCTGGAGAAAGCACGGATCGAGAAGGCTGCTGTTCTCCATCGTCTGAAAGTAAAATCAACCCAAGCTGTTATACTTCACTCTAGAGTAACACCCTGGGAAAGAGCCACAAGGAAGGGTGGCCACAAGGCACTTGTCACACAAGTACAAGTACATCACAGCAAGATACACACATCAGGTCAAAGTGATGAGGATGGTTTTTAAGGCATTGCCTGTGATTTGGGACATGTGAGTACTGCCAAAGCCTCCCTGTAAGACCTGGGGCAAATTACTTTCAGCCACATTTTGTGAAGCTGCTGTTGATTTGGGATTCTCAGAGATGGTGAAACATCACCTCCACTGAGTATTCAGTTAAACACAGTACTTCTGCTATCCCATGCCCGAGAATCAAGGCACCTGAAATTGGTAGTACTTTCAAAAATGTTGATTGCCATCTCTTTGGGCATCTTCCCAGTCTTTATGGAGGATAATGAAATTTCCCAACACCAGACTAAGGGATGAGATGTTTAGCTGGGACACAGCAACTTTTACAGCACCAGTATGTCAAAGCTGGGAGGGGCCAGCATCTCCACCTGCAATTACAGATGAACTTGCCTGTAGGTCCCCGGCTAGTTTCTGTTGCAGAGCTTGGTCCTTCCCATAGCAGAGAAAGCTGTGCGTGTACACTAGGTAATCCTTGCCATAGAGACGGAAGTAGAGCAGATTCTCCGGGGACTCAGAAGATAATTCCTTTGGTACAAAGGTAATCTGTGTTGAGGCTCCTCCAAGGTCTAGTGCTCCTGATGTCTCACTTACGGATTTCAGGGAATGTAGAAGTTTTGTCCAGCCAGACTTAAAAAAAAAAAAAAAGTAAACCAGATACGTCAGGCATGGAGAAGATTTATTTGGGAGTAAGGAAAAAAAAAAAAAGATAGAAAGAAAGACCTATGAGGAGAGAAGCAGGAGCACAGAACACAAGAAAGGCAGGAAGACCTGGAGGGAGACATGAGATGAGAGCTGGAACAAGACACAAGAAAGACGCAGGCTCAGAAAAGCAGAAGATGGATCAGTCTGAGTGTTTGCAGGAGGACTAAAAATATGAAATCTAATACAATTGTTATGAGAAAAACCAGTCAACTTACTGTTGCATCTCCCAGATGATTTTTAAGCTCAATAGTAAACAATCACTGTCAAACTTTGCAGGCACAGAAATAATTTAGATCAGGAAGTGAGGAGGATGCTGTACCGAAGAAAAGTTAGATGCTGGTATTTTATTTCAGTGCTTTAAGTCTGACTACAGTGGTACATCCTGATACCAATAAGTATTCAATAATTGCTGAAGCAAGACGTGCAGCTTCCTGATCTGTGGTAAATGGCTTACAAGAGAAGATAGTGCCTGTGACACCCTCCTGCAAGGCATGATTTACAAAGTGCTGCAAGCCAATGATTCAAATATGGACTTGGCATTGATACAGTACCTGCTTGAAATTGCCCAGCAGGTAGTTAATGGTGATCCACCCATAGGCTCCTTCTTCCTGACCACTGATGATTCTGGCACCCTGGAAGTTGAAGGGAGCTGAGCGTAGCGTCTTCTCTACTGAGGACAAGACTTTGTCAGCTGTACTTTTATTCTCCAAGCTAGATGAATGGAAGAAAGGATGGAGTGACTCTGACAGCTCTCTGCAGCCTATGGGCTTTATTCTGAATAGGCAGGCTACAACTCCTCACCAAGCATTAATTATAACAAAACAGTCATTCATATGGCTACATCCAGCTCTAACTGGCCACGTCCCTCTGTCACACCTTGACAGCACAGCTGCCACCAGCTCTGACACTTTCAGACCCCACAGCTGACAGTGGTACCTGGCACAGAGACCAGAGCGCTCTCAGTCTCCTGGAGCACGTGCCCTGGTAGGGATTGCACTCCCATGAAAATCACAAATTGCAATTAAAGGAGGATGTGATTATAAAGTTACCTGATGGTCTTGGGCTGAGTCAAGATATGTGGGGAGTTGCAACATGGTTGGGCTCAAAAATCCTGGGTCAGGCCTAATACCTGTCTGAGCATCCCCTTGATGTGGGGTATGTCTGAGCATCCCCTGAGCATCAGCTTGGGCACTGCTACCCTCCTGGTGTCTCTGTGCTTCATGTGGGTGCTGGAGATGATGGAAGGTTGGAGTGAGTGGAAATGGACCTGCTGGGCAAGCAGGGGAAGAGCCCAGGGAGACTTGGGGCTCAAAGAGACCAGTAGCAGAAGAGGGTATCTGGGCAAAGTGTGATCTGGTGACATTCCCAAAGACTTTGCCCAAGAGGTCCCCACTGCGCATCCATGGCAGTTCCAGGCGCAATGCTACAGGAGAAGGGGACGATCCCTGCAGTACCTGAGGAGCCGCATGCCAGCAGTTGCTCCGAGGTAGACGGGTGTCTCTTGGTGCTGCTTTGAGGGAATCACCTCTTCTGCTTGTCGTAGGCACTGTACCAGAGAGGGACCTGCCTTCTCTGTGGCATGGGAGTAACCTGAGATCCCAGGGCCTGCAAGAAATAAAGACACTTCATTGCTCAAACTCCAAGTATAACCCCAGAGTGCTCTCATAAGCAGTCGTGTTAAGCTGTATCCCTATCACAGACTGCAACATCAGATTCAACCACTCCATTTCTAAGGAGTTTTAGAAATCCTACAGCACCAACCAAGCCTGATGCACGCGGGGATGGCCACAGCACCCAGCATCTGCTACCTGCTCTTCACGAAGCAGGCTATGAACTAGCGATGAAGGCTGCAGTAAGACAGATCGTTTGCTTAGTATGTCCTGGACACCTGTAGACCCATCTCTGCTTCTGCCTGGGTATACCCTGGAACTGCACCTGAAAATCCCTGACCCTTCACTACACTGGGTCCTCCGGGGGAAAGAGCTGTCATTTGTTTGTGTACTGTATGCTCGCACTGCAGCACTGAGTGTTTTGCAGCTATCCCCTTTCAAGCTAACCCAAAGAAATATTCATTGTCCCTCCCTGCTGCGTGTCCCCTGCTGAATGGACTGCCCCAGGACCGGTGCCCATGTGGGCAGCAGTGAAGCCTGCTCTGTGTTTGCTCCAGGCTGCCATATGCTCAGCATGTTCATGGCATAGCACTCTGCAGCACTGGGCAGCTATCGCAGCAGCTCGATAACAGCATGGGTCTGCAGACAGGCCTGAAAAGACACCAGGCAGGCTCTGACAATGCCTCTCCTTCCCCCAGAGTGCAGCAATCCATGATGGTCTACTCTGTTCCCTGTCATGTGCATCCTTGGGCTTCCTAAATCACAGAATATCTACACAGTAATTAAATAGAATAAAAAATAAACCATGACATGAGTAAGTTGAGCAACCTTGGCCCACCAGCCCAGTGTCTAGCTTGCACAGAAGCCTTCAAAGAGAGCAAACCACGCCCTCTCCTTTTGCTGCCTGACGTTCATCAGCACTTCAGCAAGGGTGCATGCAGACGTTTTATTTATTGAAGTAAATTTTTTGGTGTAGTTCTTTCCAAAAAGCACTTACTTCCAAGGATCCTAAAAACAAAGGATATAGCAGAGCCAGCTTTCCTTCTGGGAAGGTCAGGTACATGCAGCTCCCCGTGGGAAGCAGTGGGATATACATCAGCTCACAGATGTAACACTGTTTTCATTATTGGCCTCTTCCTCCAGCTTTCTCCTCCCCCACCCTTTGGTTCCCTTCTCTTCTTCATCTTGTGCCCCTTCCACAGCTCCTTTTTCTCCTCTTACCTTCGACTTTACACACCTCCACTTGCTGCACCACCCCAGTGTCGTTCTCCTTCTCTGCTGGCCACTCGTACACATACAGGTTAGTGTGGGATGACCCCGCATCCAGCACAATCCCATACTGTGGGCAAAACAGAGCCATCATTGCACCTCAGACACCAAACCAGATACAGCATATGCTGGTCTCCACACGTGGGGGGACCAGAAACAAACAGCCTATCTGGCAGCTGTGGGAACATGCTATGTCATTACTCTTCTCCATAGTGCTTCAGTGCAAAGTTTCCATCAAAGGACATGAGAACAGAGAAGCAGCAAAACTGGGACTGATTAGTTAGGAGATGATCCCCTGTGGAGCCATATCTGTTTATACCATGCAGATGTAAAATGAGATGCTGAAGTACACAGAGCCAGAAAGGGAGGTTAGCTAGGCCCAGCAAGGGCAACAACATCTTCTGGAGCACTATGCACACCTAACCCAACAGCTTGGCTTGTTTTCCTGTAAGAGTCCCAGCTTGTAATACCTTAATATTCTTCGGAAGTGGCTTGTTTTGGGTCACTGCTACAGCAATTAAAGCAATTACAGCCATAGTAGAGAGGAATCCCAGGATGAGAAGAATCTTTCTTGTCAAGGACATCTTTGGTTTGGTACCTGTGACTGGAGCAGAAAAAGGATGTTAGTGTCCCAGCAGCCCATCTTACCTCACACCTCAAAAGTCTCCAGGCACATTCCTGCAGGCCCTTTCCACTATGAAGCATCTGCCTTTGCCCATCCCGGCTCCCATCTCCTGCTCCATGTCCTCATGTGGGATTTCTTAGAGGCAATGCTCAGCCCTGGTGTCCTGCAGATCTGCTCTCATGGCCTGTGCCAGGTCTCCATGGACAAAACCAGAACAGTGGTCCTGTGCCAGGTGGTGATGAAGGAAGACTTCAAGATGCAGCTTATAGTTAGTTTGTTCTTGAGACAGCTGCAGGCGACTGAGAAAGCATATAGCAAAAGCATCTGTATGGGGCAAACACCAACTTCTATAGCTCTACATTTGGTTTAGTAATCCCTAAGAGGCTGGAGGAACAGACTGCTAATATATAAACAGTGTAACCTCATGGAACCCAAAGCTTTAACCCCTGCGACATTTTGTCCTAGTATACTTTGTGCTTCAGTTTTTAACAATGTTTATAACAATTTACAACATCCTCATCACTGGTAATGAATTTAGGAAATCTAATGGTCACATTTCAGTATGTGGCAGTCAGTTCAAGCAATGCTGTCCTGCACCTTGGCAATGCTATGTAGAAAACATGATCTACACTCCATAGGGTATTTAAGAAATCTATGGAAATTTTTTATGCCACTTCTCACACAATCAGTAAATTATGAATAGCCTGTATTTGCAGAATTGGCACAATATGGTTAAAAAAAAAAAATCACACGCTTTTCAAAACTTGTACCAGTCTGATTCCTTAACTGTTACTGATATATTTGGTATGACCTAGCTAACAAATTAAGATTTTTGTGGCTTAAAATACGTGGTTTGCAGTAGAATTCTGTTAAAGAAAAAGCCACTTAGGGATGATGGAAATCATTCACAACCAATATGGCATTTGAGTTTTCAGCACCAATATACACATATTTGCATTTGTTAGTGGTCAGCATGATGCTGTCATTTATATTTTCCTGCTTTGGATCCTCCTTTATATATCCCATGGTGGAAACCTCACTTTACAACATAGGTTCAGCCAGTTTTGGTATTGTTTAATAAAATACCATCTTACAACACAAAGCTCTAGAAAGGGTATCAGCAAAAGAATTTTCCAGATTTGTAATCTAGCTGTAAATTCAACACTTACAAACAACAAACAGCTTTGGCACTCTGGGGACATAACTGCTGCCACTACAAAATGAAATAAATTTCTACCTATACTGATGCTCCATACTCAAAAGCACTGATTGTCTGACTGCTCACACAGGTACTAATTTATCTTCTCCTTATACACAAATACTCTGGGAAATATTTAGAAGTACATTATGGGTCATCCAGGGTGACAGTAGCTCTGTGCAGGCAACCACATCAACTATCTTCATGCTCCAAGAAGGTGCCTGAACATGTTGTGCATCTGCATGCCAGAACTGAAGTTCCAGAGGTCATTCTCCAGCCCTCAGGTGATACTGGGTCAATGCTCCAAATCCATCCTGGCACCCCACATCACTCATGCAAATATGAAAAGCACTCAAGTTCTGAACAGGGTCGTCTTCTAACCGCTCTGGTTTGACATGAGAGGTGGTTCAGGTGCCAAAACTATGCAAAGTGTTACCCAACCTTACAAATGACCCCAAATCCTAGAGTTATTTTCAGAAGTTAGCCCAAGTGAAAAGAAGCAACGCATCTCTGGAAATCTCTAACTGTAAACAAATAACGACTTCCCACCTACCTAGAGAAAAAGGAACCTAAAAGTGTCAAAAGAACTTGTTTGGAAGATCTCCCCACAGGCAGGTCCATTGGAAACCTGATGCTGACACGGAGCTCTGTGCTCCCTCGCATCGCGCTCATGTGTAAATCTGCTGAGGTTGACTAAAATTTAGAGGCTTGCTATGCTCACATTTTGTGAGTGCCTGTTAGATGCACAGAATGCTTGCCAATATCTCCAAGAATGCAGCTTAAAAAAATAGTCTAGTGCACATACCAGACAGTAGGAGGTAAGAATGCATTTTATACAGCTTTATTCAAAAATGCCCCAGAGCTCGTGGCTTGAAGTGATTAGAAACAGCAGAGCATGACAGCTGGGAGGCTTTTCTTATTGAAGAGAGTAGTTAGCTCAGGTTATGATAGCACTGAGCACTTCTGCTGAACAAAAAATATTTTAACACTAGAAAAATTAATAAAACTAGATGCTATAATGTAAAATTAGCTGCACAATATAGATATGAAGCTAGCACACTTGAAAATTGAAACTGCTGCTGACAGTTGCACAGCACATCCACCTAATTATTGCCATCCTTACTCTGAGGATCTTGCCTAGAGACAGCCACTAACAGCTTTGTTGGGTGTTTACTGTCATAGGAACAAAGAATGGATGACTTCACATCATTTCTAAGATTTTCAAACTCCCTGTTGTGATGGGTGTTGTCTGTCTGCTGTATCTTTTCAGCAGCCACACTCTGAAAGTAGCAGCATTAGCAGCAAAGCAGGAATAATTTTCTCGCTGTAATGGACCATCCCAATAAACAGCTTTTCTAATCCCTTGTCTGTAGGCAGAGGCATAACAATAATTGTCTGCGTCCCACCTGCAACCTGAGATTAGTCATTTTTTCCAAGGCACATTATTTCTTCAACCCTGAACAAGACTTTTGCCTGAATTTTAGCTCAGTATCGCGAGCGTTTTTCAGGACTGAGGGTTGTAGATACATGATTTCATTGCTGTAGTCCATACCAGAGCATCTGCCTGTGTGAACTCTAATGCTATCAAGCAGCATTTTGTTGAAATGTTTCATACAAGAAAAGGTACAAAATGATAAGTGTAACCCAGAAGGTAGCCTTGCAAGGCAATAACCTTCCAAACAGCTCTCAAAGTATACAGACTTGAATACTTGATTATTTAAAACCCCAAACCAAAACCAAACCACAGCATTACAAATCTAGATAAAAGAATTCAATGTAATTAAAGTAAAACTCACCTGCCATTTGCTCAGAAAGGTGAAGTATTTGAACAACTTCCCTTTTCCCCACACTTGGTTACCAACATCAGCTCTAGGCATAACTGCGGGTTCTGCAGTGGCTAAAGAATTAACTTATTCCCTAGAATCCTCCAGCTCCTTTGCAGCCCATGTTCATGTTGCTGAATATCTTGCTAACACTCCTCAGTCTCCATCAAGTGGGGCAGTCCTTGACCCTCTAGCACCTCTGATTGCCAGGCCCCAGGAGTTTTCTTCCACTAGAAGTCTTCCTCAGCTGAAGATTAAACAGGCATGGTCAACAGGCATGGTCTTCTGTCTCTGTACACACCTAGAACCCAGAGAGACAGATCTCTGCTCTTCTTCCCATACTGCCCACTGTAAGTGGTGACAGAAACATCACACAAGGCCATAAGTAGGCACAGAATTGATGCTGTTTTTCTTCCCCTCCCCAAAGCTCAGGGCTGCCTGTTGCTGGAGCCCTGGCTGGCTGTGCAGGCATTAAGCACTCTCCAGATGCTGGAGCACAGCCCAGCTGCTCAGAGGCATCTCTGCCTGTTTCTAATTTTGGTATCTTTTTTTTTGTTTTTTGTAGGGGCTACCACCGGTTTAATCCAGTGCTTGGTGCAGGTCCAAGAACATAAACAGATCTAATATCCTTTCTGAGTTCACTATCAACTGAGAATGACATTGGCAGCCATACCAGCTAACAGCAGTTTTGCTGCAGAAACCCTTTATTTGCTCTCAGTAAATAAACCAGGAAGGACCACACCAGAGTGGGAGGCAGCTCTGTGTGAAGGCAAGGAAATAAGATCGTCCCCAGTGTCTTCCAGAGCCTCAAGACAGATAGGAAACTGCTCCTCTAGCCAACATCACACTAAGTCACTGGCAGCTCTACATGCCAGGAGATGTCACTCACAGCCAAGGCTGCCCACCTCCCATCTCCCTTCTCACCAAACAAGACTCAGCAGCAAATGTTAAAAGGAATCAGGCAACCACCTACTTTTAGAGGTGCAATAAGGAGAGGCTAAGGCTGGGTTAAGGACTGAAATTAGGATTTTCAAGCAGAAAAACAGAGATGCTGTGCATAGTCCAAAGCCATGCTTAGTTCAAACAACCTCACTATGACCCATCATCTCAAATAAATACAAATCCTGGTGTAAGCTCTGGCTAGCACAACAGCTGAAGTTGATGTTTGCTCTTTCATTTGGATGCTCACTCTGACTGTTACAGAAGGGATCATAAGAAGCTGTACTGCAAGGCCACCACTCTTCCACTGCACAAGTGCCACACTGACAGAGCCAGTTCCCACAGTCACCCTTATGCTCTCAGCACACCTCTGTATGGTCAGAAACATTCTCATTTTCAGCCTTAATTTATTTAGTGCCAGTCTATTCCCCTCTTTTTTCCACCTTTATTTCAAAACTTCTGCAACTCTCAATCCTCCTGGATTTTATTCTCTTAACCAATTTATAAGCAATGATCCTTTCTAGATTTTTGTCTTTCCAGCTTTCTCCATCTACCTGAACAGTCCAGCAGCCCTTCTCTGCATACAGAATAACCTGCTTTTATTTTTCTTAAGCATTCTGACCAGAGTTGCAATGAGACTAGCCTTGCACAGTAATGTACCCATTACACCAGGAGATTATACAATCCCAGCCTAAATTAAGTGAGGTGAGGACCTGTACTACCTCAGACACATGCTCATCTACCATCACGGCCAGTGCTAAATCAACCCAGCACTTCTCCTATGCAATCCCAGCAAACTCATATTTGATCACATTTAATTAAACTAGCCCTGCTACGTGCTGTAAGCAAAGGGAGTTCCAAGACACATTGCCTGCTGCCCACAAGGCTTGGAGTGATGACAGAGAATAAGACGGCATCTTACGAATCCTGCCCATCAGCTGGCAGCTGCCTCTGCTGCTGATCACCCACGTTGCCACTGAAGTCTGTTGGGAGTCTCTCCAGTAACTGGTTTCTTAAGCACATGTCCAGTCTTCGGGGGAGAGCTGCTGCATGCTCATGCAATCACGTAGCCCAGCAAATGGGAATATAGTCTGCAGAGCTCTTGGACCTAAACGTATCAGAGAGACACAGTGCAGTGCTGAGAAGTCACTGAATTATGACCCATCACAAGGGGACACAGGCATACTTCAAGATTGAGAAATTTGGAACAGTATGGATTGAAATGAGTCAGATGCCACTGTATTTTTAAAGCAAGGAGCAACAACTTGCCTGCCTGACTGCCAGCTGAAAGAGCACAGGAGTCCATGGCTGAAGGGAGCCTGAATCCCTCAGCGCTGTGAATGCATCCAGCACCTCTGACCAGCTCTGTGGCACAGGGTAGGCATCTTGGGCAGAAGAAGCATCCATGAGGGCAGGTGCTTGCAGGCTGAATTGCACACTCAGTGAGGTTGATGAACTTGCATCAGGTTTTGAGGCACACTACCTAAGAGGCATTCCTGTCTTCAGACTCCCTGCAACCAAACATCTGAGTCCATAAACACTCAGAAGAGCCCCACTGCTTAATTTATCAACTCTTTCCTGAAATTTTCTCTGTCCTCATCTGACTTCTTACTCATTCTTCATCTGCCTTTTTCAAACATGTTCTTATCCAAGTTACCTAGGAAGATTTTGCTGCAAAGTAATGTAAACCACCTGTTTCAGGCCAACGTGTTGGAAAAGTCTTTTATTAGGTTGGCAAGAGGCTCAGATTTGTCTTAGAGGTTTTATTTCAAAATATCAGGGCAAGACACTGAACATGTTGATATTAGAATTCAAACTCTAGATCAGGATTTTACATCACTTCTTACAGTTGTTACATGGAACTGTGTGGGAAAATCTTCTCCAAGTTTTAATTATTCATATAGCAAAGATTGTGGCCATAATCCATTTACTAGATTATGTTTTTCCATATTAAATACTTATAAGTGCTGAAGTACAAACACCAAAATGTCAGTGAAACTGATAATCCAAACAATGTTATATGTTTGTTTTGAATGCCATCTTTCAGAGCCATTTGTTACCTTGAAATCAGACAGTTCTCCATGTCTCAAATGCCAGCAGATTCCTATGGAACTAGTCTACGCAGCTGGGCAGAGTGATTGCACTAGTCTGTGCCATGTGCACACACACGTGTGTGTTAGTGAGTTGGAAGATGAGTAAAGACCATGCTTATATCTGTGATAACACCAACTTGGAAGCAAAAGCACACTGACACATAGGACTGGAATTCAAAATAAATATGATAAATAGGGGAGAGCCCGGGGAAAACATCCAAATCGCTTGAGTAAAGACAAGAGCAAATATGACATTTAGAAAATAGCCATCACCCAAAGATAGTGTGGTGAGCAATCGGTTAAGTAGCAATTCCAGAGAAAACATTCGTGCAGCTATAGCAGTTTGTGTTAATCCTTCCCTCCATCTAATGCTGGTAAAGCCTCCTATGAAGTTCTATGCCCAATTTTGGACACTGCCTTTCAGGAAAGATGTAGATCACTTGGAGAAGCTCCAGAAGAGAACAAGAAGAAAGATTAGAAGTCTAAAAACTTGACCTACAAGGAAAGATTGAAGGAATTGGATTGTTTAGCTTAAGAAAGAGAAGAGCAAGGGAGACCCATTAGCTGTCTTCACACAAATGAAGTCTCTACTTGCCAGCACTGTTGTAGCTGATCCTGCCTCAGAGCAGGGGTGGCTTCTGGGCTTTCTCCCAGTTCCGTTTCCTCCATTCAGAAGGCAGGGAGTTAGCAAAAAGAGGCTGATGCACTCATAAGCTATGCTGTTAGCAAAGACCAGTGCAATGCATATGTTCTCCTTGTGGAATGCAGATGTGTTTGAATAAATCTGTTCCCTTTTTACCCCAAAGCTCCAGGTTGCATTCAGACATAATTCAGCCACAGCAACCACCCTGCTATATGCTATCCATATGTACTTGCTTGGGGTGGGAGCACCTCATCCTTTTGTTGCTTTTAGAGTTGTGACCAGGATACAACATTGAGAAACTGCACAAGACACATTGGATGAGTCCTGTTTTCCTGGAAAAAAGAAGGAGAATGGGTGGGTGTTAGGGGCTGCAGAAGCTGAGCAGCCGCAGCAAGATAGAAGCGGCACGCAGGCCCCTTCTCTCTCTTCTGCAGCCGCCCGCGCAGCCGGCAGCGGCACAGAAGGGCTTTGTGCTCGGGGCAGTCCCATGGCCCTGCTTACATTGGCCCTATGGTTTACTGCTGGAGGGGTGATGTCTGGAGGGTTCCAGGCAGGAGCCCGTGTGACCCGGGCTGTCCCACCAACAAATCCCCCATTCACCCTGTGCACAAAGTGGATTCTCCTGTTGCAGACCTTCCCACAGTGCCCGGCAGCGCTGGGTGCACTGCTCAGCCTCCCTGGCTGCTCTGCAAGGTGCTCACAGCACTTCCCATCCCACAACACAGCCCCTCTCCCTGTTATTATACACTGTGCCCACCAAAGCTTTCCCAATGCCTGCTCATTAAATAGTATCTACCAGAAGAGAATTCTTCTGGCTTATGTTCCAGCAGTCAGACTGAGATACTCAATATTCTCAAATACAACCTCAAATACAGCAGGTACTACTGACACAATGACTTTTGTAGACAGTTAGTTTTCACATTTGTATGATGTTTCCTGGGCTTCAAAGCCTATACCCTGCTTGTATGCATTTCTTTAGGATTCACACATCAAAGAGATTTTCAAATCAGAAGAAACAACTGTTACCAGTTACATCAGTCTCCTACCAGGCATCTTCTGGTATTAATTTGCTACCAGCCCATCAAAGCTATATTTTAACTGGAGAAGATTTATTGCCATTACCCACAAAGCTTGAAGTTTCATCAGAAAATATCCAGTGAGTTCAAGACAGCTTCCCTCTCCTCCCCAGCTTGTCACCTAAGTTATTGCTTGAATGTACTTGGCTATCACATGATGTGAAGACATTTGTTTTTCTTTTGGGGAAAAAAAAAGCATCAAGTACTGACATATTTTCAGTTTTGTTATTATTGATAGTTCTAATATGCTGACCTGCAATGGGCCAATGGTGCTGCTAGGCTTCCTTCTGTGCTCAATGTCCTTAAATTCTCTTTTGCTCTTCTTAAATCTCTGGCCATAATTTTTTCCTTATACTTCCTTTGACCATCTTCTACACTTTCTGATTCTAAATTTGCATTAATTGCAGCTTTTTTTTTCCCCCTAAATATGCATCTTTTAGAGATGTTATTTTTCAAATTAGCATAACTTTGAACTGTTGGAATAAGGCCTTTGGGGAATAGAATAAGTGAATAGGCTGCTTCTGATTAGCATTCCTATCTGGCTATTTTAAATACTCCACTGATTCAGTCAAGTACTTTTAAATTTGGGAAATCACTTCTTTTAAGAGCTACTAGTCGTTACTGGATGACACAGAAGAAGTATGCACTACTTGTATAATAACTTGTAACTCTGATAGCGATGTTTCTTTCTCTATCGAGACTGGGGCCAATGTACCTTTTCCTCGTGCTAGAATTAATGCATTGCAAATTATAAGATGGTTACCCTTGGTTTTGAGGAATTACTGTCTCATTCACTAAAATCCACCATCTTATCAGCTTTCCTCATCCCTACATAGATAGTCACACCCTTCTCTGTCTCTGGCATCATGGCTGGTAATGGCCACTAACCTTCACCTGCTTTGGTCACTTGTTCCCAGATCAGCCCCATGCAGCTACTATGATCAACTAGTTAATTGTTGTTGCTGGTAAAGACAGCAGGGCCACTGCTTTAACAGGAAGATTGGTAATATGTGAGTCACATCACCAACCCAGCACAGCCCACTGTTCCCTGTGCCCCAGCCACCACCCGCATCGGGGGATGTAGAATTTGTCATGACAAAAGAGAAGAAATAAATAGCCTCCAGAACAACTGTTGCCCCTCTTCAATAGCCACATTATCTCAGCAAGTTCAGAAACTTCCTGGAAAACACAAAGTCCTGAGCACTGTAAATACTGCTGCCCCTAACAGGAGGTTCTGGCAGGGGGAACGACTGCAGAGAAAACACATCCAAACCCCTCACCACCCAAAGCACGCTCTGCGCCCAGAGCTTACAGCGCTATCAAAATACGTCCTCCCAGTAGCCGCCAGTTTCCCTCTGTACCCTCTCCACTGATAACCTCTTCTGCCTCGAAGGGGCTGAGGCCAACAAGCCTCTTCACTACATCTCAAGGACGCTTTTCTCTGAACTGCAGATTCCTGGGATCGCCTTGTGTGTTGAGCAACACTACCGCTTTCAACCCGAGCTTCCCAAGTGTTTCTGCACAGCAAAGCAACCAGCTTTTCTCCTGAAGTTTCACTTCCCACTCAGGACCAAAAACCACTGGAGCCTGACCGCAGAAACACAAACACTGTTCCAAGCTGCTGCAGCATCGGCAGAGCCACTGGCAAAGGCCCTGGACAGATGATGCCCATTCCCTGCAGCCCCATGTACGAGTGCATATGCTGGGGACCGCTGTGGTGCTTATCTGTGCCTGGGATTTTGCCACCCCCTCCAAGTGTGATCTCCAGCACAGGTGTTGGCTCTTTTAGAGGAGCATATCTCAGGCCTGCAAGATACGCAGTGAGTTTTTCCTCCCTTAACATACATAGTACCCATTTGCAGCAGAGAAAACTGTAGGCACCTTCCCTTTGCAACTAACTCTAGCAGATGAAGCGAAAAGGCCTCTTGCTATCCAGGCAGGGCAGCAGCCCCACTGCCGCCTTTCAGTAAGCCAAGGTTAAGACAGCATGCATAAAAAAAGACAGCTCTCTAATTAAACACTTACAGATTTGCTCCCATACCTCCAGCTGTCAGCACTGGTATCTCTGTTCCTCATTGCAGAGCACGGGACAGGGAGCAGCTGGGATAGTTTGTGTCCTGCCGAGGAGTGCATCCACTGTCTAGGCTTTGTGGAAAAATATACTGATTTCTCAGAGGTCAGCTTTAATAACCAGGATTCCCACAAACCATGAGGAGAATTCAGCTCATGATATTTGGCATGAATATCACGCTCTGTTCCTCATGCTGCTACAATTTCCATTTCAAATAGCGGGAAACAAATTACCCTGTGGTATTTTTCAGGACAACCAATGGGAAAGAACATGGGAGCGAAGCCTGTTGCAGGGCTCAGGCCTTGACAAAGTTCTCGAGTGTAAGAGAATATATACTTCTTGGAGTTTACAAAGGTAATAAGTTAAATATGCAGCTAAGTTTTCATGGTAAGAAGAGTACCTTGCAAGGACTGGAGCCTCATGGAGACATGGAACAAAATAGCAAAAGAGTTTTGTTGGGTGAATGGGCTAGCACAGGATGTTATTAATCTCTAAAATTCAGATTACTTGTTACTGGTATGTGCAGTGAATCCCAGGGAGAATTAGGCTCAGGAAAGGAAACGTATTTATAATCAAACAGTGGTTTGGTTTCAATTTGTATGTCTTCATTACTGCCCTCTATCCCTCAAAGTCCTTACCTCAAATAGTTCAAAATACAATCATGAAATATTTTGGATAAGGCAGTGTGGGCAGAGAATGCTAACAAGGACAAGGGACAGTCACAGCAACCATCCTTCTGACAAGTGCCCAAGCTACCCTGTCTACACATGCTACACAGAAGGGGCTGCTGCAGAGGCAATAAACCACCATCACTTCTGGGTGACTGAGCAGCCCCCAGGCATCTGCAGAGACTGCACCCAGGGCTAAGCCCAGCAAATGGACCTTACAGCTCTGACTTCTCAGCACATCTCCCTCAGAGGAGTAAGAGCACGAGCTGCTCTCTCTTCCTAGCAAGGAGGTGTAAGCAGAGGAGTCCCAAGCTTTTCTACACCACCTGCCTCCAGCTCTCTGCTCCATACTCTAGCCTGTGTGTCCAAAATGCTTATCATAACGGAGAAATCAACACTCTCCACAGTCAAAAGCCAATGAAACAGAGGTTACTTCAGCTGAAGAAGCAACAAGCTTGTGACACAGCCACTCCAGCAAAGGGGACAGATTTATAGCATGGAAAAGAGCTGACAGCAGGCTCCATTAAGATGAATGCAGCCCCTCAAGCAGCAGGAAGGACCAGCAAGCCTGGGCCCATGAAAAAAGCTTTCCTGCTACCGCTGCGTTTCCCAGCCTCTCTAAGTGCCATTCTCTCTCTGGCTACGGGAGGTCCCGAGGTGAAGCCAGAGCCCACCTTCCAGCCCCAGGATCCCCAGCCCAGCTGCAGCGCTTGCAGCAAGTTCACATGAGCACAGGCTGCTTTCCTCATGCCTGCTGCAGGAGCAGAGGCATTGAAAAGGTTATTTATTAACGGTTCTGGGACAAAGGAGCAAGAAAGCAAGCAAATCCATTTATAAAACAGCTAAAGAGAAAATCTGTAACTCTGACGGTCTGTTCTGTAATTTCTTAACTGTGGCCTGGAGCTGCCCTGGCATCACTTCTTGTGATGCTGAATCAGCAGAACAGCCCTACTTCTGCAGTAAATAGCCCAATAAGGGCAGAATAGCCCTGAAGAAGAAAGCACTAATTTACACTGCATCTAGATTTTTCTTAGCTTCTGCTAGGATTTAGGAAGACTGATAGTGGTCAACTTTCTCACCACTAAATAACAAGCAGTGACTCACATTAGCAGCTACCTCTGCAATCCAGGACATATGCTTTCCTCTGGGAGAAGGTAGGGACAGGATAAAGAGAGAAAACTCATGTGAGAGCTGTCTCGAACAATACCAGTCAGTGCTAGCTGAGCTCTCAGAACCATACCAATCCTAAATACTTTGCCAGACTTTTCCCTTTGATAACATTTCTCAAGGGGGGAAGGAGAACAAAAATAACAAAACACTGTTCTGTTTAGCAGTTACCCATAGCAGAGAAAAGCTGAGCTAAACTTTCCAACAATTATCAGCACGAAATCCTAAAATAGACATGCAATGTACTGTTTTTTAATTTAAAACTAGCTGGGCTAGGAGTTCTATCATGTGGACTGAAAGCCATATAAGAGCACAAGGAAGCATATCAAGATGATAAGATGTTAGAACAACAGCATTCAAATTGTCAGTATAGCACTGATATAGATGAAGGAGAAAAGGCCTCAAGCAGAAGTGGCAAACTGCACTGTAATTCATTGGGAGGAATTGCACATCCAGGGAGGACAGATAAATAATGTCCAAGGTATCTATGGAAACCACCATCCTACACAGGAAACAATAAAACTTGGAAAAAGACAAACATTAGAAAAATAACTCACACTTCAGATACTCATAAGGACAGTAACACTAATGGAAAACAGGATTTGATCCCAAAGAGATGGGGGCTCACTTAAGGAGATGTGAAGTATGGAAATGAGGGCTAGCAGGCTGAAGGAGAAATAGGAGCTGTACAGTAACTCTGCAAAGAGGAATCTGTGGGGCTGTCTCCTCAGAGCAGATGTGGGAGCCCTAGCTTTAAACTCCATTTATAAACTGCCCGAGCTCCCACACCACTCTTGTTCGGATGACTCTCAGCAGTGGGTCTCCTCCTGGGCCATGACCTGCTCACCCTTCACACAGGCACATGGGAAATCAACTTACTGCAGGTGGGAATGATGAAGGCAAAAGGCTGGTGAGTAGTTTCAGCTTTGCACCTTCCATCATTGAAAACAACCGACAACTTCCCTTGTCCTCCTGTTTTGTTTTGTCCAATATTTTTGCCAATAATTTTCAGCCCTCAGAACCTCTCACAGGTCAGTTTGGACCTGATCATGTTTTTGTACCACTGATCATGCCAAAACAAAAACTTCTTAAACTCTGCTGAGCTTACCACTTATAGAAAAAGGCTTCACCTTCTTCTCATTTAAGAATGGAGTAGTTTTTAACACAGCTGATACAGGACATTAATGTAGCAATAGTGCAAGACCTTATGGAACAGGAAGACAATAAGTGTTTCAAAGAATCATTTCAGTCACACTCATTTTCTCACCAACACTCACTGCCCCTGTACTCACATGCACCAAGCTCGCTCAGGCGCTCTGGCAGGATCCTTTGCGAGATGGGAACAAGGCTGCCAGATGCCAAGTCCTCACTGCATGTCTTGGGTCCCTCTTCAGTGGCAAGCTACAAATGTTTAAGCAGGTCTTTTGCCATTTTTAGTTGCTAGGTAGCGGTTACTGCAGTGTGATCCCTTTGCCTCAAAATCTCGCTTACCTGACCCCTTGTGAGCCCTAGGACAGACCGCTGCTCAGTGTCATTTTCCCTCCTCATTTTAGGTACCTTAGCTCCCACAGTCTGCCTTCCTGCTGGGAGAAGAGGAGGAGCAGGAGGACTTGCACATGAGATGTGCTGTGACCTTGCTGTCATCTTTTTATTATTGGAGCACAGTTTTTTCCCCTAAGAAGTCATCTGCACAGAGGCTTTATCAGCACCCATGCCTTCTGCTGACGAGCCATCCCTGTGAGGCTTATCAGGGTGCAGGCTGCTGGGCTTGTCACAAACACCATGTTTGTCAGCATTTACCCAGTTTTACTGCAGTTGGTCACATCACTGGTTATCAATACAGACCATTCTTTTAACCCTTGCTCTGTTGCTTCTTCTAATCCTCTCTCACACACTTGCATTCGTGTTTCCTTCAGGCCAGTCACAGTATTTCTGCTTCTTCAGCTGCATGCCTGCCTTATGCATGGTGTGCCGAGACCTTTGTTTCACAGGCGGTCACTGTGGCTGTGAAAAGGCCTCCTTGGCTTGGTTAGGTTATGAGGGACCCCAATAACAGCAAAGGAAGCAGATTTTTGGTCTGGTCTGGGGTATGCTCCTGCATGCAGCTCTGCTGCTCAGATGCAGCTGGGGCTCCTGTGCAGACAGTGTGCAGGAACACAGCACCAGTGGCAGTCTGTTGGAAATTAGAGGATACTGAAATCCAAGAGAGGAACAATGCAGCCTGTCCCTGGGTGCCACTACCAGACTCACCACAAGGGATTCTAAACAGTTTACACCCAAGACCTTACTGACAATATCAGAGCTCGAGCTGCTTTCAGCAGGTCACATGCCAAGCAGCTCCCTGTGACAGTATGGGGTGAGACCATTGTCACTAGTGTAGTGCAGACCTGGTGGTGTTCCTATAGCCAGGCTTGCACAGCAAAGCTGGCATTAACCTCAGCTTCCCTCAAAGCTCCTGGTGAGACAGGATAGCTGCAATTATCCCATAGCAGAGCCACAAGACACAAGGAGGCTTTTGTGCACACATTTTCTCATGCTCGTATCAGAGCCCTATGAGTCCAGCCTTCTCTCAGCGTGCAAACACCAAGCAAGGCCAGGACTGTCTCACGTCTTTCCCACTATTCCCAGGCTTCCCTTAAGTCTGTGGCTCTCACAGCTGACTCCAGTTCTCAGCAGTGCTGTCTGCCCAGAACATATGGGTACTTAATACCAAACAGGTAATGCTGGAGCCAACCATCATACTTTTCTGTCTGTTGAACCTCAGCCTTTCCCTAATAACAAAATATAACATTTAAATTTGTCACAATGCTTTCCATCCATATACTGCCAAGCAGTTTACAGAGGTCAGCACCATTAGCCCCATTTGCCCAGATGATGAAAAAGTATAAAAGAGCAGCAAAACCCCAGCCTGATGCTCTGTCCCCTGGACCACCTCATCTGTTTGTCTGGGAAGCTCTCACAAACCAGGGCTCACAGCACACTCCCTCCCACAGACAGGCAGAGCTCCCAGGGTCCAGGGAAAGGAGCAGCACACTTCAGCTACACCTACTCTTAAATTAATCTTCCCTCCCTCTTTTGTGTTCTGCCAGACTAATAGCAACTTGGAGATCACTGGTCTAATAAAGTACACACACAACTTGTACTATAAAATCTGTGTAGTTCTTCTACAACTTTAAAAACATAGGGAAAAATGGAAAACATCTTTTAGGTTAGGAGAAACATGCTGAAAAAGAGGAACACAGGCAGCAGACCCCCATAGCAGGAAAGAAGGCATTCCCTGTGTTTCCTTCCTCTGCAGTCAGACTTCAGGGGTGGAGGTAGGAGAAACCACTACAGTAAAGAAGTTATTACTTTTATAAAGGAGTTTGGAACTACCTAACAGCAGTCCTGGTGAGTTATATATAATCTCTGTGAAATGCTAGTAAACCTAAAGACTGACCACTACACCACAACAAAAAAAATCAGAGATGTAGTTTGCAGTAGATTACAATGTAAATTTATGGTTACAGTCTCCCGAGAAGTACATGGGCAGAAAAGGCTCTCTAAGATCCCTATTTAGAGAAGGGCATCTATTCCCAGCAAGGTTCATGGGATCCAGTTAGCATTCTCACAGACACCAAGTAGCCACAACACTAAAAGGTCCTTAAATTGGCAGAGAAATTACTAGTCTCTGGAATTGAAACACACTTTGTAACCTAAAAAGCAACTGTAAAATTACTGTCTTTAACAAGGAGTTCATAGCATGGAGCCAGGTTCTGTTGTAAAACACTATTTTTAAGATTAAATGCAAAGGCTTAGTTTCCCAGTTGGCTTAACTCATCTGTTTGCTCTGTCACAAAAAGGGACTACCTCTGTCTTTTGTCATAGTTCTACCTTGCACTTGCACAAGTACATACTCCTTTTCTAATTTATATATATATAATTTTTTTTACCAGTCTGCTCTTCAGATGAGTTAAGTTCTCTGGTCAGGCTGACAGAGTTACGAGTGCAGTGTGGGAAAAGAGTGGTGGTCTGACTGTCTTTTTCATCAGGCAGAGTAGACATAGCTCAACCCAACCTCATGTGTTAAAACCACGCGTTAAACCAATCTTTAAACTTGAAACTGATTAACTTCAAAATAAAGTCTTAATTCTCTCTGGTTAATGACAGAATAAACCCTGAACAACACTGCTGGAACATTATTTTCTTATTTTCTTTAAGGTTTTGATGCTTTTTTGTCACAACAGTATTTTTAAGTCTTGTAAACAAGAACCCGACCACTAGTTTTACCAGAATAAAGTTCTTTTCAGCTGGTTCCATGTTTACTGCAGTCTTTAAGCTGACAAACAGTAAGCTTCCTACCCTATTTCTGGAAAACAATAAATATATAGAAGCTGCAAATCAACTTATTGGGCACACTCAATTCAAGGCAAAATTGCAGATTTCCAGTGTTTCCCACAAAGCAGCTGGAGCCAGCAGCTAAGGGCTGATCTTGGCCAAGAACAGATGCTCTCCCTGGCAAGAGCTGCCCACTGTCATTCTGGCAAAGATCAGGTAGGAGGGAGGGACAGTCTCCAGCTGAGGAACAAATCCCATTCCCTTACCTGTCCCCACCACCAAGCCCACGCTCCATCTTCCCTCCTGCTGTGTGCCTGCGCCCTGGGCTTTGCCATGTACCATGGATGTTTCCATCCCATGAGCTGTGCTGCACAGACTCCAAATTCCCTCCACCCCTCACTTTTGGAGGAGTCTTCCCCTTTCTAGCTACAGCCCTGAGAGGAAAGTGCAGAGGCTGCCGCCTCCTCTGCCCCCAGCTGCAGTGTCACTATTAGTGAACGTTAGAACCCACAGCAGCTGTACCGGCAGGAACTGCGGCTCTGCTGTCTCAGGAGCCCTCCCAGCCGAGTGCAAAAGCAGTGTGAACTGCCTGAGGGGTTGAAGTGGTTTCTATGTCCTGAGCTGCTGATTCACCTTTTCCAGGCAGCACACAGAGCTCAAAGGCCAGTGATGGTTTGAGCTTTGGCTGAAAGATTGCAGATGGTTAATGAAAAAACAAGCAAATTATCATTCCTTTGAAAAAATAGATCCATTCATTTTCTTTTTATCCTCTCCCCCCAGGACCAGTCTGGCATTCACCACCCTATATGATCAGGGCAAAGATTCTCAGGAGGATCAGAAACAAAGGGGAGAATACAAATCAAACTAAGAGCCTTCAACTTCTGCTTATGCAAAATAACAACGTTTGCTCAAAGGTGCAAGTCTCAGCCTGTAAACCATTTGGCCATTCTGTAAGGGTTCCTTTTTGATCAGAAAAGATGTAGTGTACAGCTGGATGAAGGTCACAAGGGAGCATGGGACAATGTTGGGTCAGACTGATGGGCACGTGTCTCCTCATACCAGAAGCTTAATCATTGTCTACAAAGTATATCAACATTACAAGGGGAATTTGAAAGGCAATCTGAAGGCAGACACTGAAGACACTCTGCAGATCCTCACAGAAAGCTCTTCTCAAGCTGGGACCAATAAGAGCCCAAAAGAGTCTGTACAAGAACTATAACAGGCAGAGTTGTAGCATTGCTGGTCATGGCTGAGCACTGACAGAGTACTGACAGTAGTGACTGCAACACTGCCTGCGTCGCCCTTATATATGAGCAGCCAGTGCAGCAGGAGGGATAGAAGGATGAGGAGCCCAAAGAGCAGGCTGGGAAACTGATCTTTCCAGCCACATCTGGGGGGGGAGTGAATGCATGAGAGGACGTGAGTAGATGAATTTGTTCAGTGTGCACTTAGCCGACTCTGTTCCCTTCCATCTGGTCTCTCACACTTTTTCCCTTAACTCATTTCTTAATTTGTACTGCTAATGCAGCACTGTTTCAGAGCACAGGGCTGGTTTTGTCTCTCCTTGTTTTTCAGTGAAGCCCCCCCCAATAACTTTAATCTGTGTGACTTTTACCCTTGCCTTCTTCTGTTCTCTCACTTGGGCTGGTGTTGGCTTTCAAGCCAGACAAGCTGAAAGTTATTACAGAAAAAAAAAACCCAAGGCTAGGGACAAGGACAAGCGCCGTTTCTCTTCTCTTTCAGCAGCACAGATTTATGTCAAATTACGCTCGCTGTAGAAGGGCATCCTTAGGCTCTGCTGCTCTCCGTGCAAGCATACCAGCAACAGGTCTGTGGCTAGGAAATGCTGATGGAAGTGTCGGTCATAAAACTTCAGCTCTGCTCAAGGAGGGCAAGTTTCCACTGAGCTGAGAAATGAAGCCAGTTCTCACATCTAGCTGACAAACCATAAGAAAATATAGTTTAAGAAATGGCCCCATCTAACTCATCTTTCAGAAAACCAACAAAGATGCTTCTCTTGTGAAGATGATTTGGAATTTTATACTTTAAGTTTGATGGGTCTGAAGCAATACTAATCCCTTATGGGTTGGCTCCACAGAGTCATCTCAGTATCATTCATTTCACCCCAAAGTTCAGCCTAAACACTTCTGTCCTTAACCACATCCTAGACAGCTTGAACAGACCATTTCCAAGCCAAGAAGCTGGCTCCTATTCTCAACACAAATCAAACCAGATCCAGCTCCATGGAACACTGTCATTGAACACTGGGCTAGGAAAAAAGTGTAAGATACCTAACCAGGGGTTGTTAACCCCCAAGTCAGGTTTGCTAGTTGCTCCCAACCCCACAGATGCTAAAGCTGCAAAGATGTTTTAGGAAAAGAAGGAATGTGACCAAGCTTGATATTTTTGAACCATACTAAGCCAGTTATACAACTTAGAAAAGGCCAAAAGAGTTTATCAATTATTACAGTTTTTGTAACCCTCCCCTTTTCAGTTGTCCAGCCTCTTAAATTTATTCTTTCTGCTTGAGAAATTCCTTAAGGGTTTTCTACATATTTTTGGTAAATACAAGTCAAGAGGCAAACACAAGTTGCAATGGTCACAGTAAGGTTAAGTAGAGGACAACTTTCTCCCAAACAAAAAAAAATATTTGCTTTATAAAGCAGTTATGGCTGTCACATACATACACACACCTTTGCCTTTTTTTTATGGACAATATTGTCTGGAAATTTTCCTAGTCTATTCAGGATTTGAATGTCCAATTTTCCTCCCAAAGTTGCATTAGCTGTGCTTTTACAAGCTTGGCTTGGAGCCTATTATTTGCTCTTTACGTTTCCAACCACTCTTGGCTTCCTTAGACTTTTTCCTCTGACTTAATTGGTATTTGTACTGGTCCTTCTAGCTCTGACAAACTCCATCTGTAAATCAGCAGTGATTTTATACTTTTTAGATCATTATTGAAAATGTCTAATGCCATCAGGCCTCTTGCAGAATACTTCTGAAAACACAGCTGTTTAATGATGATTTCCTTTGATAACTATTTTTGAGGTTTGTTGTTATCCAGGTCTTAATCCATTAGTTCATTCTTTGCTGGAGAGTCATAGGGAGACTTTTGTAATCAGAACAACATCAGAAATGCATCTATTGCTGTAGAAAAGTTTAAACATGGGAGATATTAATATTTATTGTTTTCAAGCACATTTGGCATCTCTGAAAAATAAAACAAGGACGAATAATTAGTTGGAAAACAGATCAGATGAAGGACCACATTTGCCTTCCCAGTCCTATACTCAAATCCACCTCATGGCTATTAAATACCAATCATGGAGATTAGTTTTTCCAGTTCCCCTTTTGTAAGGTGGTTCCTAACCATCAGGGAAGTCAGGCTATAGAAGTCCCTCAACTTACAGCTCACGTTTATTCCATATTCACTCAATCTTTAGGAATGTTTTTTCCCCCTAGAACTTCAATGAGCCTTCAGCCTCATTTGAAGAAATAAATCAAGAAGAGGATGTCAATAGTGGTCACATTGCATAAGACAAAATGCAGCCTGTTTTTTTTCCAAATGAGGATCACGCCAGGCTTGTTTGACAACTTTTAAGTCATCTGACTTACTTTGTAAACAAAAAAAGCCTACAAGAAAGCAAGGACAAATGAAAAAGTCTATCAGTACTTGAAATACGCATATCCCCCCTTATAAATGCATTGTCTAGCAGAGTTCTAAAACTAAAGGGAACATATTCCTTGAAGTTCTTGCTGCAGACCCTTGAGGTGGGACTATCTCCATTCTAGGATGCAGATTAATATGCTCGCTTGAGGGGACCACAAACTCACAGGCTTTCTTCCATCTGCGATGAGTAATTTCCTTTTTGATGCATTCATTCCCATTATCCCTTTCTACAACAACATTATTCTGAAAGCTACTTTGGTAAGTCTTATCCTTTACAAAACCAAAAGAATATGATAAAATTGGTTATTTAAACCTGATTATTGGGGAGCTTTATCCAGTAATTTAGATAGAACTGATGTAAAACTAAATTGGTAATAGTTCTCTAGGCTACCCACCATCATACTGCAGGGATATTGGGTCAACAATTGCATCCTTCCCATTGCCTGGGATATCCCTAGTGTTCTACTCCAGTTTCTTGAAAATTAACATCATTGAGCATAGATCTTCTCAGTAAGTATTTGTCACGTTTAAATTTTGACTTGTTATAAAACTTTGTTTCTCCCCAAAAAATGTTAATCTACAAAACAGGCTACTCAGTTATAATACTTCTATGAAACATTCTTTCATATCAGAATGTATTTTTTCCACCAATTTTGGAAAAGTATTTAACCAACACTTTTACGGTTTTTTTTCTGCATCATCATTAAAATCTTACCCTTTCCACCTCCATCATGAATATGCAATTGGCTAGATATACATTGTTTTGTTCCTAAGACACACAGAATGCCTCCTCTGAATTGTGCTTAATTTTGCTAATTTTAGATTTTCCCCTGACATCTTTCTCTAAATAATCTTCCAAAATTCACAGCCTGTATTTTCTATCAGATGTTCTCCGTTTCCTCTTTGTCCACTTCCTTTCCACTTAACTTGTGTTTACTTCTATTTGCTGCCTTCCCTGCGTGAATGAACTAGCCAGTCAAGCTCATTCCTGGTTTTGGAGTGCTAGTCAACATGTATTCTTTAAATTCACAATCTTCATTCACATTCTTTTACTTTTTTTTTTTTTTCCCATCAGATTTTGCTTTATTACCGTTCCATGCTGCAACAATCACTGGTCCATAGAGAACAATCATCTGACAGCAGTGATTAATTCATCGTGTATATAAGGCTCCAAATCAGAGTTACTACTTCTTGTTCAGTAGTACCTTTTATATAAAAATATATCTATTTTAGAATGTTTATTGCTTTTTACTGCTGTCTGCATGAGATCAGCATCATGCTTTCTCCAGACTGAAGGCCCCTACATGTTTTTCAGTAACATATATTTTTCAGACTGTGTCATGCTTTCTGCCCAAGAAGGTATTCATACTAATCACAGATATGATCTCTTGCTCTGTAGCACCCCAAATAGAATTTCTTCCTTGGCTGTGTTAGCATATTGATCCAAATTTCAAGGCAGAGCTAACAGTATCAGTATTTAAAATACAGGCTTCCTAAAACTGAAGAGTAGCATTTCAAACCTGTTTGTCCCTGTGGACAAGACTCCCAGGAAACAGATCTCTCACTGAAACACTCCCTAATAACTCCTTTCTGATGAAAGGACATGCCCTTGGTGTGCATTCATGCCTCATTTCAAGGTGGAAACTTTCCTACCAGCTGATAGATACTGCGTGTCCTGAACTCCTCCATGTTGAACCCATTGCTGCCTCTGGAAGAGATACTGCAAGAGGCGTTTTCAAAAACACTGCCCCAAGTTTTCTTCTCCCCTCCCCCCCACAAAAGTGTGATTTCTTGCTATTCATTGCACCAATTTTCATCAGGCACATGCAAGACGACTGGCATTTTCTGCAGGTCAGCCCATTCTGACACCATGACCACCTCTTCTTCAATTACCTCAAGCACTAACTGTGAGTCTTCTTCAGTTTCCTTCTGTCTCTTTAAAATCCCACTTTCTAAAAGAAGGCTGGTTTGGTCCTCTTTGCTAAATCAGTTGTCAACATCTAAGTTTCTTCCCTGTGATTCCTCACCTCACTAGAAAAGGCATCTCCGTTCATGCATTACATTTCATTTTTGGAATGAAACCTTGTAAAGACTGGTTTCAAAGCTATTCTTATCTCCCTCCTCAGCAGAGGCAAATTATTTCTAAATTTCCAGCTTCACACATGACTGCGTAAACTAATGAGCTAACCTTCTCCTTCTGCCAGTCTTTGCTTTAAATTTTCATGTACGTCAGACTGAGAAAATGCTTCTTCCACTCAAATGCCATTTGTTACATCCTACGAAGTTAAAAACTTGGAGAAGTCCAGTTTACCATTTTATTTCTTCCAAGGGAGAAAAAAAAAAACCGAGAAAAAATTCAACAAAAAAACCCCAAACCAAGAAATCACATTTTGATTCCCTGTTGTCATAACAATGATAAATGACAGACTTCCACCTGGTACTGAATAAGAAACTATCAAAATAGTGGAAACTATTACCCCCAAGCTTCTCATCAATTTAAAGGCTAAGTGTCTGTCCAGGTCTTTTTCTAGTTCACTGCTTCTTGCCTATTTGTCCGAGTTCCTGCTTGGTGTTTAAAAGCCCCACGCAGAGCCCAGTAGTGTCAGCAGTAGAGAGCGATGGACTGTATGGCAGAAGTTGCTGTGCACAGAGGGTAAGACACCCAGAGAGACAAAAGCTGATACTAAACTAGGAAATGTTTCTGCCAAACGTCAAGTGTGACCAGCGCTGCTACATGCACCAGCTGATTATAAAAGGCAAACCCTGGTACAAGACATACCTCGTAGAAAATCTACTGTACAATAAGCATCTCCAGCGAACGCCGAGTCCCTGCCCCGATCCCCAGGCCCGGCGTTAAGGGTAGAGGGCTGGCAGGGGTGCCGGGTGGGGAACCCCTCTCCCTTGGCTCTCCCGAGCCAGTTCTGGCCCCGAGCCCACGCCCCGACAGCCCCTCGTACCAGCCCTGCAATTCTTCCAGCCTCAGAGCTATCGCTTTCCCCCGCCGTTTCCCAATAGCCAATAATTCCAACGAATTTTTACACCCCCGCCCCTACCCCTTCGTCCTTCCCGTGCGGTTCTCGGCGCCGCGGGAGCTCGGCCCCGGGCTGTGAGGGGAGTCACCGCCGGCTCTTCCCCTGCGCAGCGAGGGAGGGAGGAGGGGAGGGAGAGAGTGAGGGAATCCCTCGCCATCCCTCGCACTGACG
>NW_010288540.1:26082-30956 GCF_000700745.2 Antrostomus carolinensis | reverse complement strand
TGCTGGCCATGCTCTTTTTAATGCACTCCAGAATACTCTTGGCCTTCCTGACCACAGGGACACACTGCTGGCTCATGGCCAACCTGCTGTCCACCAGCACACCCAAGTCCTTCTCTACAGTGCTCCTCTCCAGCAGGTCAGCCCCTAACCTGTACTGGTGCATGCGGTTGATACGTTCTAAACCTAAAAGTTTACAAAATGAAGCATGTATTTAGAAGTAATACCAGTCCTTTGAAATTCTGGCCTTGAGAGGTGTGGATGTTACAACTAGAAAACAGGACTGGGATCATGAATAGTATTCCTAAAAGAAAAAGCAAGGCAATGAACGGAAAAGACCAGGCTCAGGAGTCCTTGATGGCAGTGGGCTGAAGTGTCTAACGGTCAGGACTGCTCAAGTCCTGTGACTGCTCAGTGAGTTGTGCAAACTGAGTGTGGGAGCCAGTATGAGGCAGCAGTTCCCTTGTGTCTTGGGACCCTCTTTTACTACTTAAGCTATGAACCTTCAGCCTGAAAAATACATGTCCCAGTTCACAGGGATCCTGTGGGCTTTGAGTTTATCATCTGGAAGGTGCAGTAGGTATTGCTGGTAGGAAGCTGTAGCATCCTTTATAGCTTCAGTATGATTTAGTGGAGGCAGATTCCTTCTTGGGCTGCAGAGGCTTAGGCTATGAGCGTCTGAGCAGCAGTGAATTGCATTGAGATTTTCCTTTTGAGGGAGCAATCCTGTTGGTAGGATAGTTGGGAGTGGAAATCACTGGTGCGACAATATTTTCTTTTTGACATGTCTCAGTGCATAGCCTGCACTTGGGTTCAGTTTCCTTGAACCGACATGTCAATAAACAATGCACAGGAAAGCTCTGTCTTTGGATATCTCTGCTGCAGCAACCTCTGTATCTAGAATGCATGGAAAATACAAAAAGATACAAACGACCATGGGCTTTTCCTTCTCTCTCAGTCCTTGTCTTTTCCACACTGGATTACCTCAGTTCCAAGACCTCCTACCTACCTGGTCTAAAAGGGGAGCTTTGCTATTAACTTTCTCTGTGCAGTTGCTTGGCAACCCAAGGTGAAGACCTAAACAAAAGGAAAAAGAAAAATGATTTAATTCACAAGGCAGCCCGAACAGCTTTGGAGGTAGTTACTTGGTAGTAGTCTTTCTGTGGTTTGGCTTATGCTACAAAATTTTGCTCACAAAACAGCGTGACATCCCCAGTTATCACCAGTATGCTGAAAAAAACCCTTGTTGCAGACACACATATGGCTATGGAAAGGGGTGTTTCCTGGCTTGGCTCTTGCTGTCTGAGGAGGAGGTGTAAACAGATCAACAGAGAAGTGCAGCTTGGTGGCATATGTTGCCCCCACTCCAGGGGCTCTGACAGCAGAACCCTCTGCTACTCTGTGCAGAGTCATACCCTAAACATCTGTCTGCTGTGACCCCTCATGTCCCTGCTCCTCTCATCTCTGGCCAGGAGAAAACATCAGAGGCTGATTCATTCAGGTCTCCTTGCTGTCCCCAACGCCAGATGACATGTCCCATTATGTACCGCAGTGGCACTTGGCACTTCCACTCAGGGCTGGAATGAGATGCAAGTCCTCACAAGGCACGTAATGTATGCGCTATGGGTGCCAAAGTGGAGCCTATCTCTTGTAAAATGGCTTTGATACATCGATAAATGGAGCTAGCTGACAAAAAATTCCTTAACAATGAAGTAACATTTCAAAGCCAATATTTTTTTAGAGTGCTGAAGGTACAAGGAGCCGACTAACAGGATCGTTATGTATGCAGGTGAAAAAGAAAGATGACAAGGATTTTAAATCAATCTATCACATTATGCATTTACCTGCCAGCAGTGAGTTTTTCACCCCTTTCATTTTCCACTGCCAAATACCACAGATTCAGGCTGGTGAGCAGAGCATTTGGGGACAGAATTTACATTAAAAATGAGCCTTTTACATAAATTATGACCTCTTTTGTTTCCCTGCTGACTGATGCACTTTAGTTGTCACATGCCCATTGTAGAGGGACTATTCTTTCCCTGATGTGTGCATGTAATTCTCATTAACATCAAGGCAATTAAAGTACTCATTTGGGAAAGACAGAACCCGAAGTGCCTCTAAATTCTTATGGCAGGGTTGGCCAGATTACCAGGTCCTACAAACTACAAACCAAAAGTTTAATCTGCCTGATAACCTCTCTGTCCTTAGTGTCTCCCTGAGCCACCCTATGAGTCCCAATGCCCTAACTCAGATGCTCTCGCCAGACCCTGCCCCAATTCCCCTCTGCCTCCCCAAATCCTCCTTGGTAACCTGCAGCCCTCACTGTCTCTCCCAAACTGCCACCTCACCAAACGGCCTCGGAGATACCACACTGCAGCAGCCAAACTATCACCTTTGCTGTAGATCCATGCTGATGCCTGCTTGGTCTAGCACTGGCAGTGGAAGCAGGCAGCAGCAGGCAACAGCAGCAGTAGCAGCCAACAGCACCAGCATCAGTAGCAGCCAACAGCACCAGCAGCAGCAGTAGTAGCAGCAGCAGCAGGAGCAGCAGCAGGAGAAGCAGCAGGAGAATGCAGCTACAGCAGCAGTGGGAGCAGCAGCAGCAGCAAAAGGTGTAGGAGCAGAAGGAGAAGCAGCAGCAGAAATTGCAGCAGGAGTAGCAGCAGCAGCAGTAAAACAGGAGGAGTAGGAGCAGCAGTAGCAGGAGCAGCAGCAGGAGCAGCAGCTGTATGATTCCTCCCTCCATATGCTGCATGGCACAGGCATGTTTTGCAATCTGCTGTCCCCTTGCATGTCTCATGGAGCTCCTTGAGCTGGAGAGGCAAACGTGTGAATCATCCCTCCTGCTTCCAGCAGGCCTCCATGAGCAAAGGGGCCTCCTTACCAGCTGCAGCCTTCCCCATCCTCTGGTTTGACCTACTGTTCTCCCCTTGGCTCTGCCACATCTGATGTAAGAAAATGAGAGCAGGCTGGGGATGCCGGCAAGCTGTGTGTGGATCACAAGGAATTGTTTGGCCACCCTGTGTTGTGGTCCTGAAGTGGTGGGACTGCAAAGTGAAGGCACTGCTGTGGGAAATCAGCTCTGAAAGAGGGGAGGCTGGTTGCACTTTGAGGAGTGCTTTCATCTTCATGCGCAGCCAGCTCCATCTCTGTGTTAGGCACAGGCAGGGAATCTGGCTGTTAGCAGTTTCTCTCATGCCCAGATCCTTCTGTGGCGGTAGTACTGCTACAGAAGGTGTTGGACCAAACCTGAGTCTCCTGAAAACATGGTGGGACTGGTAGGTAGGGGAAGAGTGGAAAAATGGCATAGTCATTCCAAGAACAAGGGAAGAATGACCAATGGAAGTTTGACAGGACTCATGTTAAGTGTTGTTAACTTGTTCCTTGGTCTCAGTAGGTGAAAGATCAGAGACTTCTTAGGTCCTCATTTGATTGGGACTATCAGTTTGTCTTTTGTGCCATCTCCCCATATCAATGTAACCCAGCTAAAAGTCTGACTAATGTTAGAGGAGCTTGGAGCATAAAAATACTTCTAAATTATTTATCTCTAAAGGCGGTCAGCCCCTCTTCCAGCCATCCAAGAGGCTGAAGACTAATCACAACAATAAAGTAACTCTCAAAGTAACAACATGATATAGAGGAGGGAACTGCCTCACTGAGAAAAATAAAATTGCCTACCAGTGACATTGGTATTTCTTAAAATTAGAAGTCATGAGAGAGAGAAGTATAGCAAAAACACAGACAACGATCATTGCTTCACTTTTGGGAAGATGCTTTCAGTGGCTCCATGCAGAAGGGAGCAGGGAGCTCTCCCTGGCTGAACACCGAGATTGGGGTGCTCGAGGTTTAGATGAGTTTATAAGGCACTTTCTGATCTCTGCAATTTGCTCAGTATGAAGCTTTGTGCATTTACCAGCTTTCGCGAACACTAAATTAAAACAACAAAACAAAATACACCTCTGGCTATTTTATAATTTTCTTTAAAGATTAATCTGGGCTCATGCAACTTGTGAGTTAGACCTTTGCCTCCTGCCACGTAACTGAATGCATTTAATTTCATAAAGTGCTGGAGTCATGTAAGTTCAACAAGCTTAACAATGCACGTTGTGGTATGGTTTACTCCTTAATTATGCAGTTATTTGCAGTAAGAAATGTATTTTCTTTTTTTCCCCTTAGTATCTCCTTCTTGGGAACTAACGTCTGGCACAATGTCTTCTTTTTAAGAGCAGAATGGGCAGGCAAACCAAGAGTGGCAAAATGCTCTTTTCAGTAAGTGAAACTGGCAAGTGCCTGGCAGGTCGTAACAGTATGATGTGGCACAACTTTCAGGCTGGTAAACATGTGCACTTCTTAGTATTTGCTTTCATGTGGGGAGGGGGTGTATTCTCACTATTTCACATATGTCACCTAAGGGGAAACAGAGCCATCATACTGGTACAGATCAGTATCCGTGCTGAGACTAGTCTGTTTTTCAGTAGTTCTAAAATACAATGACTCATGTGCTCTGTGCTTTCTCCTTACCAGCAGTATGCTCTCTAGAAGTTCAAATATATTTCACCAGTTGTTTCCTATGCCTGAAGAAGGGAATGAAAAGATGAGCAGTAACAGTTAGATGTGAGAGAGGATTAAGGCTGGGGGAGTGGTGAGCGATGCATATGTTGACATTTCCAGTCTAATTAACTAAGAAGCCTTGAGTCAGTGGTGGCATGTAGCTACATGGCTGCTGGAGCACACTGGGGATTTGCCATTTCCTAAGACAGACATCCAAGAACTGGGAGCTGAATTGCCATCTGGAGGTGCCTGTCTCTACTCACAGAAGGAAACTGGATGGCTGGCTTAGACCTCACTTTTGGATGACTAGAGGGGATGAAAGGGAT
>NW_010288540.1:0-26044 GCF_000700745.2 Antrostomus carolinensis | reverse complement strand
GTGTTTTGCAGGGAGGATGTTAACTCACTCCTTTCAAGTTTCCTGCTTCCAAGCCTCTTTCCTTGTTTCCTTCCACCTTCATCCTCTCCTCTTCCCCATGTACACCTGAGCAATTCTTTCGCAAGAGATAGCAAATGACCAAAGTTTTTGTTTCACAAATACTGTCAGGGTTTAAAATTTGTTGTACACAGTGGAACAAAATGAGACCTCAGTTTTGTGTTGCTTTGGGTTTTTTTGGTGAAAGAATGATAGCCCGGTGACCATACGTACCCACATGATTCAGAGCCCTTTTCACCTTAAGATCAGCTGAACTATGACCTTGGGTCATACTCAGTTCCTCTCCACTACTAGGAGGCTTAACACCTATAGACTATTGACATAGGTGTTTTAATAGCAGAAATTTTGTAAAGTCCTTGTTACAACCCTGCCCTTAAGAAAGCTACTTCTCTGAAAGCTTTTTTGTTTAACTAGGTAGGATTTTCAAAAATTAGTAAAATGAAGTTGCAAGAAAAACTGGATAATTTGCCATAGCCAAATGCTCTGTTTCACTGAAAAGGTAACAGTGTTGGTGACAATTGGTTCTATTTCACAAGCTAAAGAAAACAATAGAAACCATCATCTGTACAGAGTTGAAGACAGTCATACTCTTTGCTTAATGAACTACTTAACTTTTATTTAATCATTCCCTCCATGTAGAATCTAGGGACATACATAAAATATATGGTATTTTAAGTGCTCTTCAGTAACTCTTTCAATATACTTGAATTTGTGTTCAAACAGGTTTCAAACCAAGCTTTAAAAATGTTCTCACAATACCAAACCTCTGCTTCAGGGGATGATTTCATCTTGACTGGCTGATAAGGTATGTTTTCATTCAGGCTACAGGGGTAGCTTGTTTTAAAGGTCCAAAAATATCCCAGATCTTTGGAATATTAATTCTCAGAGTTGGTCCTGCATTGTTCTTCAATGTTTGGAAAAGAGTGAAGTCTTTACAATCAAATGATAATGATGTACTGGAAAGTGGAACTTGAGCTTCCAGCAGCTGCACCAGAGTTCAATTACTCTAGAGATGAGATGGAATTTAAAAAGACAAGACTTGTCACTACGAATGGACATCAAATACATTTTACAGTCATATAGTTTTGTCGTGTTTGCAATATTGAGATGATGTCAAGTCTTACAGATGTATTTTAAAGTATTACTTATTTATGCTGCTGCACATGATGGCCACCAGGTTCTTGGGTCAAAAATCTTGGACAGATCCTATGTGCATGTTAATCAATAGCCTCTGTTTTCATTCTTTCCAGTGAAATTAAGAACAGAAGAGTTTCAAAAAACCTGAAAGACTGCTGAATGATCACAACGTGTTTTCTAATAGCAAAAAAGCCAGTAAGTTCTTAAGACTTTGGCTTACACTGAGTAGTAATTTACAGCAGGAGTTGAGCATTGGAACTGATTTGGAGGAGAAGAGGAAACTTGTCTTCTAATACTTCATTTGTATTGAGAGAAATAAGCCCTCACAGATAGTAATTCAGAACAGCTAAGCTGGCTGTTTAATGAGTTCTGTGCGTTAGGTGCCTAAAGTGAACCAGTATCTGCATGCAGTTATGCACCAAACAGCCTGTCTAGGGATTCAAAGTTATTTCAAATGCTCGAGGAATGGGGGCTACTAACATTAGGTAATTATATAGAAAGTGGCTTTATATATTTTTTAGCAACAGTGGTTGTTTGAAACTTGCCATCTAGGGGTTTCTGAATGTACATCCTGGTTTTCATACAGTAGAATCAACTATTACACTGCATTTAATGTAAAAAAATCATTTCAGTGCTGGGAGCTATATCTAAGCTGTAATGATAAAAGCTAAAATCGTGTTCTGTGCAAAAGATGGTAGTTATTATTTCATATTCGAAAGTTTGTGTGAATTACTAATGACCATTTTTTTCTGCTTCTGCAGTTGTTTAACATTTATTTTGCATTTTTCAATTTTAATTCTTTTGCTACGGCACTTGTTACTTTTTTTTTTTTTTTTTACTCTAAGACACTGGCATTGTTTTTCAGCTGGCAATAGTGAACAAGTGGCCCTGAACATTTCTCCTTCATGCAAAGCTCCATTCGATTTTCTGGGCTGTTTTACTTGACTAAGGCCCATAGAACTGGGTGTGGCAGCAACATTAGCAGGAAGAGCAGGGACATTTTGATTGCTCAGTGTTTTCCCAGCTTCAGCATAGTTTAGCAGATTTTGGGATGTCTGGTTACTTGTATTTAAAGGACTTGGAAATAATAAGCCATTTCCCATTTCTCTATAATTTGTGCATTTTGTTTGTACAATATCTTCCAGCCATTTGATAACATATACACCTAAGAGATCACAGCTGTTTCTTGAACGCATTTATATTTGTTTTAGAACTTACACTGACCTGAGGCAATAATCCTAAAAGAAAAAAGCTATTTTTTTTAAATGATTGAAGAGAGACTCAGCGAATCTTTATCTTCATTCTGCACAGTGAAGATGGAGAAACAGAAAATGGACTTCGAAGAGAGGAAAATCAAAGCCCTCTGAAACATAGAGATTCCCAAATACATTGAAGAGTAACATGGAGATAATATAGATGCCTCTGTCTCTTTGGTGTAGCAAGCACTAAAAAATCAGAACAAACTTCACCAAGATGGTGATTTACATGTCATATACTGGGGCCTGTCCACATAAATGTAAAAAGAAGGAAGACGTCACAACCCTTTTGTTAAAAGGCATATTCAGATAAGAAATATTAGTTTTCATAATAAAAGGTAGTCAGAAAAGATTTTAAGGTTCACTGCAAGCACAGTAGTGTCAAAATCAGTATATATAATAATGCTTACTAAGATTTCTGATAGTTTCTTCCAGGTCATTTCAAGGTTCTTACAGGTTTCATTAATATGTTCACTAGACCCCTGTATCAGAAGCAGACAGTGATTTTGGGTCATCCTTCATACTGCCTGTCATGGACATAAGTGTGTTTTTTGCTGAGAAAAATACTTAACAAACCATCTAAAATAATGGTTTGAAATGCATGGGAAGTTATAAAATACAGCTATAAGTTGCAGAAGTTTGAGACTTCCTAGAGAGAATGAAGAGCTGCACTTCTGAAATATATGCTTTTTATTCACAGAGTCAAAAGGAGTACCAGAGAATAAAATTGTAGGCAGATCAAATATCTAAGAAAAAACCCCCAACTTTGTGTGAGGTTATACACGTAGATCAGAATGAAACCAAAACACAAGATCAGGAAGTGAGAAAATGAATAGATGACTGTGAGGTAGGCAACAATCAGTCTAAACGGCAGCACTGCAAGAATACAGTATAATTAGCTTGTAGCACCCAGAGCAAAACCGATTTAAGAAACAAGTTTAACAAACCTATAAATATCCAGGTTTAATGCTTCATTCTTGACTCTGAATAAAGACATGACCCGACCCAAGTCTGCCTAAATATGAGGGCTGGATAAGGCTTCTTCAAGGTACATCATAATTCTATAGGTAGCAGTGGAAAAGACAATGATAAAGGAGACCGTGTTCTACCTACATTCACACTATGTATTTGCTTCCACTACTGAAATCGAACCAGTGGGTTTTGAGAGTCCTACTATAACGTAAACGGTTAAGTTTTGCTTCTGCTAGCTGGTTAACAAGTGGACCAATGCTTTCAGATGTCAAAACTAACAATGATAAAAATCAGTCAGAGCAGTTCAGATCTTTGAGAAGCCGAACAAAACCACCACTATTTTTTTTCACAACTAGAAATAGGAAATTTTAAAAATTTCCTTTCACCCATGCAAAACATAGGCCTTTAAATCAGAACAATTAATTTAGACTATTCTATAGACAAGAGAAAGTGGAAAATTCACCACATTCTGAGGCAGGTATCGGAAACAGTAGATATAATTTGGAGACGATGCCCAACTTAGCCAGTGCTAGATAAGCTGAGTGCTACCCTTGAAGGCTAATTGATGCATTTGTAGTAACGTTCCATTCTTTTGGTGTATTGATTATAAAAATCAGCAACAGCTCTGGAAAATACAAGAGACAGAGCTGGAAATAAAGGTGCTGGACGAAGACATCAAGTTCAGAACCATCTAGGCTCATAGCAGCCATATTACAGTTCCTGTCTGTGAGGCAGGAATGTACATTTTCTGTATCTTTTCATGTTGTTTTGCACTACAGGGCCACAATTTTGTTATCCTGTAGGCTTTATCATAATATAAATGTTATATAAATATTACAATAGAAAAGAAAAGAAAAAAAGAAAAGAAAAGAAAAGAAAAGAAAAGAAAAGAAAAGAAAAGAAAAGAAAAGAAAAGAAAAGAAAAGAAAAGAAAAGAAAAGAAAAGAAAATATAGATATATGACTATCACAATATAAATGTTTATATAAATATAAATTCATTTAGCTCAAAAAACATTGTATGCATAAAGCAGTAGGGGAAAATATTTCCTAAATATTAAAGTCTCTCTCTCTGCAAAATCTGAACTAGAAAGTGAGCTAGAAGAGCAAAGTGACAGCAGCTTGAAAACAGTTCTGCCTGTAGAGATGCTGTTTGCATTTCTAAGTGCATTACACTGTCACAAGGAATCCCCAAACCTGACTAGAGCCTTCAGATGTTTAATAATCACACAGACCTTTACCTTTAGGCAAACTCTCTTCTAGTACTTCTAGCACTTCTTCACTTTCTGTTGTAGAATCATGGTTGCATCTCAGGACATGTGTATATATGTGTGCTTACTGTATTTGATGCACACACACAATGTGTTATTGGTTAAAATGCATATATTGGTAATCAGAAGCAGCTCCAAAGAAAGCTAATAAAAGGCTGAAAGCTCTATCACCATTGGTGTCTAATGAAGTGCTTTCAGCAAGTATGTGCCGATATGGAGCCACAAAGGTCAGACTTGTGCTGAGCTGCGCATTATAATTGAAGTCGAGAAGAAATGACAATCTGTATTACAGTTCACAACCTGTGTGAAATGAGACTTGATTAAAATAATACAAGTGTTTAGCTCTGAGGTGGTTCTTTATATGGAAAGAACAAAACTCACCACACATAACGGTGCAATATAAAAAGCACTGAAATCTTCTCATATGCATTTAAAGCAGTGCTTAGCATTGTAATAGAACACATGGTTCAGTTATAATGTGGGGTCAGTAATGCAAAGAGCCAGAAGAATAGCGTTAAATTAAAGAAAATGAGAGATCTGCCTGACTATCAGTTTAGCACTATTACTCATGATGAGAAGTAAAATGAAGTTCATGACCCCATCTACTCTGCCTCTACTCTCTGCTCCTTTATGTCCTTCATCAGAAGGCGCTTCCTCAAGGAGATTCATAAATCCATAGTTTTCTCCAATGAATTGGCACACACTTATTCTAACTATTCTAACTACCATATAACAGAAAAAGAAAAGCTGCTACTCTGAGGCAAGTTACTACATCCTCTTCTTAGGACTGACAAATGTTTCATATTTTTCTCTTAAACTGGATGGTGACATCTTCACAGCATTTCTTCAGTCTGTTTGTCTGTTTAGCGCTGTGCACATTTACATTATTACATACAGTACCTAGCAAAGAATAACCAAATAGTCCTATGAGAACCTATTTATTACCTGTAGTAATAAGCTGGTACCGGTTTATTTCAGCTTGGAGAGAAACCTGATCTTTTCCAGCAAGCAACTACCACTTAACTTTTCATAAGCAAGACTACTAACAGGATCTTTGGTAAGACACTTATGCTAAAGAGAAATCCATCTTTTGCAATAATAGCTATTAAGAGCCATAAACTAATTGTAGATAATGGCCTACCATTCAGCAGCAGTAATTCAGCCACTTTATCAAGATATATGGATTTAAGTTGACCACTTTAGGACCTCAGTATGCATAGAGAAAAGGGAATAGATTGTGAAAAGACTTGTTAAAAGTAGCAAAGATGATCCTTAGTTGCCTACAGATTATGGCATTGAAATAAGAGTCTAGATTTCAAGTGAACTTTCAATGACCTCCTGTTGCAAAGAAGATAGTGAGGCAAAACAACTAGCAGGCCAGGAGGGGCTGGGCCAGCAGAGCAGCATCAGCTGAGCAAGTGGGAGGTCTGGTCCCACATCGAACTTCCTATGCTGATAAGTGGGAACTGGGGTGACCCGCACCATGCAAGACAGAAAGTCTGGGGAAACGTGGCTTATTTGGCAGGCCTTGTCTTAAGAAGAAGAAAGGACAAAGAAATGCAAAAGGAAGATAATATGGCCTACAGCAAGAAAAAATACATTTGAATATGCAGGCAATGGGTACAAAGTGGTATCGCTTCCTGCATATAACCGTTTGGAGGACATGCAGAGGAGTTGGTGTTGAGGGTCAGAGACCTTTCACACAATGGGTGATGGCAACCAAATTCTCCTTGCTTCAGTCTCAGAGCTGCATGATAACTGTAGGACATGAATTAGTCAACAAGAGCTGTAGGTGGGACTGAGATGTAGTTTAATTAATTCCTTGCCTTGCCTCCCATCTTCTGAGGACTGATTAAAAGAGAAACTAGTAGAACCTAGAATAAGGATGTCGTTTCTGTTCTACTCTTAACACTAAATATTTTCCTGCCTTTCTTCCATTTTGTCAACCTTGGTTGGTATGGGTAAACCAATACCTTCACAGCTTGCCTACTTTGATAATCCTGTGCTCCAATGACTGCGGAGTTGTTAAGCCTTTCCAGATGTAACAGCATAGTTTTCAGAAGGCTCCAGTGGCTGTCTCCTTACTGCTTCCAAGATATCCCAGATACCACCTCCAAGCAGTCTGGTGGCTTTCTTTTCACTCCACAAAAACATATTTCAAAGGAAAAATAAATTATTATTTTTTTAACATATTCAGTGGGTTCTTTCAGTCACATAGATAGAAAGCAGACACAGCTATGCCTTTATGCCTTTATTTTAGCTTTTCTCTCTTTTTTTTTTTTTTTCCCTTGCTAATAGAGCTATGGGAAACAGAGTTAGATTAGAAGGTTAAAAGGAGAGAAAGATAAAACACTGAGATCTAGTTAGTAGTCTCAAAAGGCAAAATGAGAGTGACCCACCCTGGTATGCTAACAGTTATGAAGCTGGTAAGTAAATATTTAGTAGGAAGATTGGTATAAATATTTAATTAATGAATTAATGCAAAAGTATCGGGCCTGATGTAGTTTTTTTTGAGGTTCCTTGAAAGGTAGATTATTTATTAAAAGCATAGTGTCTGGGTCCCTAACATGGAGAAAACAGCCCTGTCAGGGATGTGGAAGAGCAGGGGTGGGACGAAGCGGGCTCTGCTTCTCTCTTCTGTCACGGGGTATGTGTGGCACTGGATGGGACTATTTCATGCTATGCATGCCTTAGTAATGCATAGGGAGATGTTTATAAAAGTATTTGAGCAGTGAGGGAAACATAAATTGCACTAAGTAAAAATACATTAACAGTAAAAAATAATAAAATGAGTAGTTCAGACCAGGCAATTTACTTCTGAAACAAATGGCATTAAAAAATGTGTTACAGAGAAAAGGGAATAAAGGCACTCAAGATAAAAATGATGCACGAAGAATGCCAATCTTATAGTCCTGAGATACTGCCTAGGTCTTCAAAGACACATCCACACCTGTTGCCTCTTTGAGTGCAGAAATCCACCATTTAGGTTCAGCTAACCTGGTACCCCCACTCCCTTTTTCCATGCCTGAGGATGTAAAAGAGCATGACAGCTGCCAGACATTTCTGTGATGCAGACATTTTTTGAGAATTGTAAAGTTGGTTTTTTTTTTGTGAGGAAGGAATTGAACATGGGAGTTTGCTGATAATTCCCTTTGCTTCTCATGTCACTTGAAATACTTGTTTCCTCAGGTAAGCCCTTCATCCTCCAGCCTCTCATCGTTAAATTCCTCAGTCTTTGTCATGGCAACACCTGAAAAACCCTGACAAACCTCCTCCTTACCTTCTCCCCTTGAGAACACAGTCTGACCTCTCTGTCTGGTACCAGAGATGCTCCAGTAAGACTGTCATTCTTTTTTCAATTGGACCCACTTCACCCATTATGGAAACACAACTGTCTGTAGTAAAACACGATGTGTGGTGCACGGTGATGCTGTACAATGACAGGGACATGAATCAAATGTCTGAGAGATGAATAAAAACAATGTAAATTTAAATAGGAGGATATGATTATTGAAGGTGGAATTAGGTTTGGACACATGATAAGACTCCATTCATCTGTGAAAAATGCCAGAAGATTTTTTAATGAGATTTTGAGTTATAAACATTGAGACACCATCAGTCCTGGGGTTATAAGATTAGAGTTTGATTGTGTGTAGCTATGAGAATAGAAGTGTATATAGAGAACTGACCTACTGTAGAAAAGCAATTAGGGTCTACAGGGGGACTAATCAGCAAATAAAACAACTATGCAAAGTATCCCATGGCAAAAAAAAAATAATAAAAAAAATAAAAAAATTAGACACACTGTTATAATTTAACAAACACATGTAGATTAATTATGGTTGTGGGTGACTAGAGGCATAAAATGGTATAAAAGAAGAAATTAAAGCTCTAATAAATGTTGCTTGAACCAATATGCAGTTAGGCATAATGCATTGCAAAGGACAAGACAAGGAATGGGAAGGGAATTACTTCTGGGATCTAACTTCTAGATGCCGTGAACTGAAAATCAAAACCAACTTTGACATTTGACTTTGGGAAAGTGAGTTAGGAGGCTGAGAAATAGACTAATTGTATATAAGAAAAGCCTTACAAGTGTCAGTTTTAGAGCTATACTAGTATGCACCTGTTAAGTCCTCATATGCCTCATAAAAGGTAGTTTATGACGACTGAGGAGCCTTCATCTTGACCAGCACTGGCAGCTTTGGTCCAGGGGGCAGGTTTGTACAGGTAGGCACTGCAGTCATTTCCATGATACCAGTGGACCTTACCCAACCATAAGTAAGCTGTGCCACCCCTGCCTCTCCTGTACATCTGCCTTTTGCTGTTTAATTGATTTTTACGTCCTGCCAAAAGACAAGGAAATTGGACTGGGCTCAGCACTGTGGTTATGTGGTTGCTGGCTCAGGGCTGGTGTTTGACTGGTGAAATAATTATAGGGTTTTCTTGTCTCTACCTGCCAAAGACCCTTTTTACAGACCATGACCCTAATAGTTGAGCCTCAGACTTATGCACGCCTGGCACTAGTTGTCTGTAGCTGACCCATCTGTTATTTTCATCTGCTCTTCTTCTTTCAAGTTCAGAAGTTATGTTCTGAAATGTAATTCAGATCCCATTGCACCATTTTTGTCTTTCCTTTATGCAGCCTATTTAGTGTGGAAAACTGAAGGTTTAGTGCTAAGTAATTGTTAGCTTCTAGGCTAATTAATTTCTGCTAGCTGAAAGAGAATTTTCTTAACTTAAAATACTTTTCTCTGTTTTCTGAACTTCATCCTCAATGGATTAACTTTATAGATTTCTTTTTTGCACTAATTAATTCCATTGCCATTTATTTTCCCTCAAAAGAGTACTATGGCTGGTTATCACAGAGGCAAACAGAGTGCAATGAAGTAAATTTCTAAGGAATCTGGACTTAATGATTTTATGGACAGCAACCTTCACAGCTGTCTTCTGAGAGCAATGCCTACTCTGACCACAAAGACAAGTTTTGCTCAGCTGCACTGTAGTTCCACACGTCTCTCTCAAGGAGACAAGTTGTGATACTGTCTCTTCAGGTATAACAATCATCAAATATGTGGTAATAAGTTTTCCCAGGAGTAGTGCAGCAGCTGAAGTAAAATGTTTATCCATAAATATCCATTATCAGCCATTAATCAACCTAATGACATACTGACAGTACGTGCATTGTTCATGTGTGCAACATAAAGAAAGGATTTGACAAACTTTACTGTGCAAACTGCTTAATATTAAAAAGAAACAAATAGGTAAGTACGGCATATAACAGGAAATGTGCAGTCTAAAACTTCTGGCCTGGATGCAAATTTCTTGAAGGGCTCCCTACCCATGATTGTGTGTTCCACAGGTAAGTTCAGCACCCAGCTGAATGCTGAATTAAGCCCAATGGGCTGCCCTTGCAGCATTTGCTCCCATCAGAAACTTGTGCTCTGCATGGGAAGATTTGGCCATGGCTGTGTAAGTCCGGATGACTTCAGTGGAAATTTGCAGGGTGCTCATCATTACAAACCTTACTACTGGAGCAGAGACTTAGTGGAGCAACTTGTAAAATATTGACATTATCCCCTGGTAAAGCTCACTTGACTAAGAGCGAGCCACAAGGCACACGTATGACCTTTGTAGGGTGTGCGGCTTGGGCTTCCCATGACAGCGAGGTGCATTACAGCCTAAGAGCAGTGGTGGCAGATTTGTCCTCTTAAATCCCTGCTGTTTGGCTAAAAGTGTCTTCCAGCAGGGAGAGAGAACTCGGCAGGCAGAAGGTGAATCCTCCCATCCTAAACTGTGAACGGTCCCACCAAGGTGTCTGTTTGCTGGAGTTGCCTACCAACAAATGTAAACATGATTAAAACATTGTGCTTGTTGCAAGATGCTAAATAAAAACAGCCATTTAATAAAACCAATCCATTTTAGTACAATAAAATACATCAGGTATGGGATATTTTATGAAAATGTTTAATTCAACTGTTTCTTTGGAATGTAGTAGTCATAGTTTGGAAATTTAAGTTACAGTTCAGTTCTATGTGATTTTTTTTTATGCTACTCAGTGTCTGAGAATACAAATGTCATTTAAAGTTAAGGCTTCGCTGTTCATTTTGAAACAACAATTTACAAGTGTCATATTGTCATAGAAAATAAAAATTTCTGTAAAAAAAATTTGCACAAAGTTTTATGATGGTACAAAACATGAAGCAATAATATACCAGTAAAATGAAATCATTTTACTACAGAAGATTTTTATAGTTTTTCAATAAAGAAAAAAATATGTTATTTTACACTTTAAAAATTATGAAACAATCTAAAACAATATAAACTGAACATTTTGTAACACTGCCTTTACAAATTAATAACTTTATAAACATATATTTTTTTTAAATATATTTATCAGTGCAAGATACTTTTCAATGTAAAGTTGCAGTATCATTTTTCCTTTATTGAAGGGCATCTTTCATTCTATTACCTTCACAGAAATCAAATCTTCAGTGCTAGATCCTCATTATCATAGTAAGGTCTGAAGACCACAAAGGAGATATATTTCTTTTTATGTTCACTATTCTCAGTATGTTAAAGAAGAAAAAAAACACCAACCACCAGCTTTACTGTTCAAATAGATCAAGATGAAGAGCTGGTCCAGAATCTATTGAAATCCATGGGAATATTTCAAAAGGTTTTGGGCCTGGGCCCCCCAATGGGATTTTCTGTTCAAGGCAATATATGCATGTAACTTGCAGTCAGGTTAGTGGACTAGAAGTTTTTTCAGCTAAGGAGAACAGACCCTAACACCTGAATCACATGGTGGTGGTGTGCTGAAAATAGTTTTGAAAAATCCATTTTTTCTTTGGGTTAATTAACTAGCTGCTGTGATAACATTATGGTCAAATTACACTGTTGGATGTAATGCCTCTGACAAAGTGTCTCTTGGGACATTTCATGGACTAACTTCTAGGCCTAACTTTCAGGCCTTAGGTGTTCTGTCTCACCTTCTGGAGGAGCCAGGATCTAGAGCCTGGGGAGGTTCAGACATCTAAATGGGTGTTTGAATATTCACTATAGTCTCTGCCTTTAGGATTCCTTTGAAGTAGCAATTGTCCACTGTTTTTTCTATTGGGTCTTCCTTTAAAATATTTTCACTTTCTGAAATCATATATTTACCTCCAGTCTCCCTCCCTTTTCTTAAATTTCTAGGTTACTGGTGGATTTTTGACATGTTTTTCTGTTTTATGGTTCATATTGGTGAAATGATATGCTTCAAAACATATAATTGATACAGAGGGGTGGATTCTGTTGTTCTAGTAATTCAAGGCTGAATTAGCCCTTCTGTAGTCCTGATCCTGGACAGGATACTTCATTGCTCTACTACAAAAGCAATTTTGGAAAAGATTAACTCAGAAAGTCACAATTGCTTCTCTGACTCTACTTGGGGAATTCAGTCAGGAAAAGCAGGAGTTCAGCATTTGCAAGACATTCCTTTCCCCATGTTTGCATTGGTTTTATCTGCTGTTTGGTAGATACCCAGGGAAAGGTTAAGGCTGCCTTTTCCACACCTCCCCGGTGATGGCTGTGCTGTGTGCGGGTCACTGCCGAACACCCAGGGGTTCCCCTCACACCTGCAGGACAGCAGGATCCCTCTGGTCCCTCACCTCCTCCTAGGGACCTCTGAGGGCAACAAAATCTTGTTTCTTTTTACCCTGTTGGACCAGCTGCATAGGCTGTTGAATACTATTTGTCCAATAGTGTTTGTCCTAAAATATTAAAAAATTGCCACATAATTGTCAAACACATTTTCCCGACAGCTTACACTACTCAGCTCACTGAATCTGTCACTATCTGCACTTCTGGTCAAACAAAAACCTCCTGGTATAAAATGCCAATTGGATATAACAGGATGGTAAGAACATACCCTATATACACAGTGGGATTTTATTCTGCCCTCAGTACCCATGTGTAAATCTAATTAGCATTGATTAGCATTAAAATACATATTTACTGAGAGAAGAGAACTCTGGGTTCAGGTAGGGGCAGGAGGAGAAAAGTTTCTTATTTTAAAGGCAATCTTTTCAGTAAGGGAATAATTTTCCCTAGAATAATTAACAGGCAAGCTGTCCAGGTTAAAAGACATGTTTCATGACTTCAGGAAAAAAGATACTGTCACTTTATGCTGTTAAGAAGAAACCCAAAGTTCTACTTTGGAGGGTAAAGTTAAGAATTTTCCCTTATTTTCAACACAAACTCTAATAAAATCCTTTGCCATTACCAGCAAGTTAAAGCTGCAGTTTTCTTTCCTTGGCAATGGCAAATGCTTATGCAATCTACCCAGAGAGAGAGAGAGAGAGAGAGAGAGAAAGAGACGAGAAAGGGGGAGAGATTTTACATTTGAAAATACATTCTATATGAAAGAAAGAACAATAAAAGGGGATATTGCAGCTTTATACAAAAGGGTCAAGAGACATGAAATACAGAAAGCAGAACAATCGAGCCAGGTTGTCAAATCTGATTAGCCCTTGCCTTTCTGAAGCTACTTTCTTACACTAAAATATATTTTTCTTTTAGTCAGTGAGCCATCAGAATATGATTAACGACAAGGGCGTAACTGTGGAGAAGCAGGGCTGTAGTTAATGTTAACACAATGAGAAGCAGTACAAACGAAAAGGCACTTGAGAGGACATACACTAGCCAGTGCCAAGGACTTTTTTGTTTAGTTTTTAGGCAGTACACTCGGTTACCAGTTGTGTCTGATGATGGCACATAATCTTTTATGGAGTTCACAAGCACAAAATTTAGTACAACACTGAAAAACATCAATAAAATTTGACTGTATTGCTTTGTAAACAGAGCTGACACACTATATCAGTACTGATGCAGCAGTACTTTGAAAAAAATCCTAACCCTTCTTCGCCTATGCACAACACGAGCAATTATACACAAATACAGGTGCAGGAGTCCACTAAATTGCTGTTACTCCAATATTTTCTGGGCACTGAGCTACAGACAGCATGTCCACCCAAAGGACCCCACTGAATACATTTTGTGACAGCATCTTGGATTTTGCACAGTAAAAAACCCAATAAATCATTAACGGAAAACAAAAGAGAGGGAGAGAAAGAAAGACAAAATGAACTATAAGTCAATCATACTTGGTCTCAACACCAGCATTTGATTATTTCAAATAAAACCAACAGAAAAAGCAGACTGTACATGATTCAGATTGTTAACACAGATTGTTGTCCATGTTTATCGGTTACACACTCATTGAAGCTCCTGAGAAAAGCTTGGCTCAGTGTCATCAATGCACTTTTCAGCCTGTACAGTAAAAGAAGATCAACAGTTCCCCAGCATGACCGAGCTATGTCCTTCCATCCCGATTCTCTGAAATTCCTCCAGTCGCTTTATACCTTCACGCTTCCGAGTATGAATTCTGTGTGTTTAGTTTATCTTTTTTCAGTTTTACACCATCGACCAGTTCAAAATTGTAGTTCTCCAGTGCAGACAAGTTCCTCTCTGACATCCCATTGTGCCAACAGGCACAGTACAGGACAACTCCACAGATGGCTCCTAAAAGCACCCCAAGTGCACTCATGGCTATGATGGTAATAAGGATTGGATCTAGGGTCTTCAGGACGTTGCCTGGTTTCCTGGAGATGTTATCATCGTAGTCCTCGCCTGTATGGTACGGAGGTGTAAACCCTGAAAGGGAGTAAAGAATTGCAAAAATTTTCAGAACTGATTCTAGTTAGAACTTTGTTTGATGAGTTGGAAATTTGGAAAAAGGGCATCAAGTTTTTGACATAAATCGCTATATAATTGAAAACCTAGCTTCTTGGAGGTAGTCATAAATAGCTGAAAACTAAAATGCCACCCAAATAGTTGCTGGGTTTTTTTCATACTGTTCTCCAATCCTTGAATTTTCTGCATGTTAGTGGGGGTTTGATTCTGCCTTGGATTAAGTGGGAGTCTTGGGAATGAATAGCCAGACTTTTTGATTATATTTTGCCAGCTTGCAGTATTCAGCTTGAAAATGTTAATTAAATCTTATTCAGCTCAGTGTGAATTTTTACAGCCTTAGACATCAGTTTGTAATCTCCAGCCGTTTTGCATCCATCTCCACTTCACTGACTTCAGGATTGGATTTTGAGATGAAAATAGTGACAGAACCGACACAGACGAGCACTCTGCCCCCTTGTGTAAAATAGCCACTGGGTATCAGAACACTTTCCCTCAACTCTTTCAGTTTATGAAAGAGATCCAAGAAGCTCGAAAACTCTGCTAATTGTTGCAAGAAAAGCCAAAAAGTCTTTTTGGACAAACCCTGCTTTCACTGAAATCAATGATAGCATTCCTGTTGACTGTAACAGAACAAAATTGAGCTCACTGCCTGAAAGAGGCAAGTATATTTTATTATTGGGACAATATGACAATTATGATCCATTTAATGAACCATTTCCAGCTATCATCATTGAAAATGATAATACTTTGGTGGACTGGTCATGAAATTACATTTTCAGCCAGGTCTGTGAAACAATTAGCCTGAAGAGTTTTGAGCCTAATTACCTAGAAACTGTGCAAGCCGTAACTGGAAGACATAATGATAGCTGTTTCTTCAGCTATGGACAAGCCTTCTAGATAACAAAATATTAAGGAGCTATAGTGTGCATGCATATATATGAATACAGTGTAACAAATAATGTTTATAAAATCTGGAAGGTTTGAGATAAGTATAAATAATACGAAGTCCATAAGATTATATGACACAGAGGAATAAAACTATTACATCCTTCAAATAAATGTAAGCCTTCTTAGCATCTGGTCTAGATAAATCAAAAAGCCTTAATACAATATGCAGTTAGAGAACTAATCTATAGATAAATAAATAGAATAATCACATATTCACATGAAAATACACTTTAAAATTAATTCCCTTTTAACAATAACACAATTTTTACCTGTTTGATTACTCTCTGGGTCGTCTTCTTCATCTATTTCATTCTTCACATCAGTTGATTCTAATGAAGCAAAGAGAATTGACATTGATTATTAGGGTTACAAACACTGATTGACTATCATGCTGGCAATAATGGTATAGCAGATTTTCCTGCATCAGAGCATCATTATGTCAGCTTGACAGAACTGTTCATTATGACGGGCTCTGAAAATTAATGGAGAAAAGAAAGATTTTAAAATCCTCTCCACCTAGTCTTGGCACAATTTTATCAGCAGTGGTTTTCCATGCCTGGGAAAGAGAAATCAGTGTGATAAATTATCATCTTGTTCATTATATTTACAATTTTGGAGCCCAATTCTGTAACACTTCATCAGTGTAGGCGTAGTTAATCACAAGGATAGTTTCACTGACTGCAGTGAGACCACTTGTGTTTGGGCTTCAGACTGAGCTTTTGGCTTTAGCTCTCACAGGCCAAAATCTTTGCTTGACATTTGGTTTGAACAACCAAAACATGTGGAGGTAGGAACGAAGTTGCTTTCCTCTCACTTTGGAGTCAGGTAAATACCATGACTGTGATCCCAGCACCCTTCTTGGCACTGAGGACACTGTAGGAGGACCAAGCAGTGTGTCCTGCCTCTCTTTCCTGGTAACTGTCACGCTGGTGGCATATGATGAACTCCAGGAAATGGACTGTGTGATAAAAAGAGATTTACAGCCTTCTCATCCTGCCGTGAAATTACTATGAGGCTGAATTCTGTCATATTACCCTCAAAAGGTGAGTAACATTCTCTATTATTGCTCTCAATTGTGTTACCAATGTGGATGGCATAAGTTTATATTTCTAATGCTGAGGGTTCTCAGTTCTATTCCCTCTCCTACATAAAAGTCATTGCTTCATAAAGGATAGGGTTCCATTGTTTGTGTTTATCTGGGGTTGCTGCTGCCAAATTACATGCAGTATGCAATGCACATATGAGCAGCAGTGACTGGAATAACTCAAGACTGGCCAGAAATTAAAGGACTCAAATAGCATCTCAGGAATAGCCTTGCTCAGATTTGGAAAAGGCTATGTTCTAACATCATGTTCCACAGGTCTGTGAGTTGGTGACTACAGCAAACGAGTCACAACAAACTCAGAATTAAAGGACAGCAGAGGACAGAGCAGGGGCTGTTTTGCCCTATCTGTATATCCTGTAAGGGTTTGATATGGTCCTTTAAAATAGAATTCAGGTAGGCTTGGTAGTAAGTGATCAGAAAAGGGTGAAGAATTAAAATTGGATTTTGAGCATCAGTTATAACAGGGAAAAGCATTAGGAAAAACAAAGAAATTTAAAGAGAGTGGCAATTTAAAATATAAAGGGAGGTGTGAGAATGTGAACGTGCTGTGACCCGTGTCAGTAGGATGCCAGTTCTGGTTCAAAAGACTGCAGTTGCTGCAGTACTGAGGGGACACCAGTGGCACTTGCCATGAATAAAACTATGGGCCAGATCAGGATGTTTTCAGTGCAAAACTTCCTATATAGTTAGTAATTATCTATCCCTTTCTCACAGATAAAAACAGCTATCAAAACAAAATAAATAACATTTTGAATGAGATTTCTGTATGTTCTTTCTATTCATACTTACTTCGGCAATCCTCTTGTGCTACGTGATTGTCAATCTTAATATCATCCACAGCAATTCCTCCAGTTCCTTTTCCAATTTCTCCCTCAATAACCACCTGGAAAAATATGAAAATATTAACACTGTTTTTCTGTTAATACAAAGTTGTAGCATTCAGGATCTCTTAATTAGTTGTTAACACACATTTTCACTTGTCATGATGCCACATCTACATGTGCTTTGATTGTGGCCTGCCAATCTACACTGCATGCCTTTATGACCTTATATAAGTAAGTTGGATTTATATGTCATAACTTCATTAAAGACTTTTATATCAGCAGTAAAACTGTGGCAAAGATGCAGTTCTGTGACAGATAAGAAATTATTTCTAAACTATTTATTTGGCCTTTGATAACAAATTCCTTGTATCACTGTCATCTGAGACATCATGAAATATGCCACTATTATTACTGTCACAGCAACAGCACCTCATCTGTAGATATAATACTCTCTACATAAATCCTTCAGTGACATTTTCTGCTATGGTGTATAAAACATGACCAATAAGGTCTTTCTGGCCTCAGCTCTGTTTGTTCAGCTAGGAGCAGCCAAGCTCACCTGATAGTGTTTCACAGACTTGTGAAGAAGAACGCGTCCTTCTTTCCAGAAGTTTGCCTGGTGTCCGCTGAGGGTCCACAGCACCTGGTCATATTCATCTGGCTTTTGGTACCGCAGTTTGATCTTCAGGGTGCCCACGTGTGCGCCAGACATGTGGTACCAGAAAGTCATGCAGTGGGCAGAGTTCTGTGAGTAAATCACGGGGCTCAGCAGTCGGGCGACTTTGCCTTTCTGGCTTTCGTCAGCTTGTGAGTAAATGAAATTGCCATCTCCTACTGTGACAGAAGGACTGCGTTAGGAATAGTCACCAGCTTTCATTTTCTTTGTTTACCTAAGAAGCCCCAAACACCCCTGATCATTTTGCTTTCTTTCCATTCTGGTGGGTCAAGCCTTACAACTGGGAATGTAGGAGGTGTTGGTTTGGGAGCTCTAGGAAAGCTGACGTGCTCTAAGGAGTTTATTTCTTCTGGCAGTCTACTGGGATGTTTTGTGCACAGAGTGAACTAACAACGTGTTCACTACATAGCAAACACAAGGCATTTTCTTTTGCTCAGGGAAGGAGGCAAAAGCATGTCTGGTGTGACAGCATGTTCTCCATTAGCCAGTGTGCACCTCCTAGTTCAGGAGGCTAGACAGAAATCCCTTGGGGCCTACTCTACACTAATGGTGCAAAGAGCTATTTTTAATCTCTGTTTAAAGTAATCTGTGCTTGAGAAGGCAAGATTAGAATGGGGAGAACACTGGAGGATCAAATAGCTTTGAACAGGCTATGGTCAGAGATCAGGAACTGAGATCTAAACAGTGCTCCTAAATAGAGTCTGAGCGTTGTCACAAACAGTGCCAGAGTTATTCCCTTGATTTTGGCAATAATATATTGGACTTCGTGAGCTGCTTCCTGAAAGTGTAAGATTATGGCTGGTATTTTCTGAAGAGCATAATGGATTTATACACATTGAAATCTGAATCCCTAATACCCTTAACTTGGAAAATTACTTGCTTAATCACACTGGGAGAGAAGCACGTGGGAGTGCCATAAATTTGGTACAGAAAATTGCAAAGTAAGCTAATGACTACAGAGAAGCGCTTCTGATTTGAACCAGGCAGGCATGAGTAATGTACTCACACAAAAGGATGGAGATAGCATTTACTGGCATTGGTATAAAGTTATTTTGAAAGCAGGAAGGAGAAAAGAAATAATAAGAAATACTATTTCTCAAATGCTGAAATAAGTATATATATCTCTGTTTATACCAACACTTAAATAAAAGAAAAGTAAAAAAAGGTGAAATAAGATGTTTTGAAAGGGTGATGTTTTAGCAGCATTGGTCTTTGCTTATACATTATATTCTAGAATTTCATTTGAAATAATGTATAATTGAGATTTGCTGGATTGTAATGGTATAGTCCTGCACCAATGAAGAAGGGAAAATGAGCATTGCCACTCTGGGAAGTAGAAGAAGGACAGCGTAGTAAAAGGTGAACCAGGAACAAAAAAGAGTGGGTTAAACCCAATGGTTGGAAGAAATGGGCCTAGTAGATGAGAAAGAGAAATACTTTCTAACAGGAGACAAGGATGTTTTCTTTTACTTGTATTTTTCTGTAGGCAGTCAGAGATATCCTGGCCAATATGCATATGGAAGTATCTGGTCTTTGAAAGAATTTTATAGGGGAAGATGATATTAAATTGACAAAAAAATTTAGACTTTTTTTTTTTCTTCTGTTTTTCTGTCTTACTACAGTAACATCTTGTCCAGCTTCTTCAGCAGCAGTACTTGGGTCTATATGTTCTTTCCAACTTTGCTTCTGTGCAGAGGGCAGCACAACATGTGCAAATCTCATCAAAGAATGGTGATAGGGAAATCCAAAGAGAGGAAAAAAGAAAAATAATCACAGTATTAGGATGGCTGTCTCAGTTGGAAGACCTAACTCTGTCCAGATTTAATGATACCATGTATAATTTGAAGTGACATACAGCATATCCTGCTGTCTTAAAGCAATTGCTGTTGAAGAACACTTCTGTGGAGTTTCTTCAGCTTTATGCAAGTGCAGCTGAGAGCAAGATATGCCTGGGAACTGCTCATTGCAGTTCTCCCAGTATATAGGATGGTCTTGCTGTGTAGAGGTGAAACTGAGGGACTTTTTTGGGACAGTAGTGCTATTCAGACTGCTCATGGTCTGTGTTCACACCCAATCCACTCATTCAGTACTCGCTGTCATGTGAACAGCAAAACTGGCAGGTGAAGGTGCCCTTAGAGTTGAAGGAAAATTTTGGAAAATATTGAAAGTTAGTGCAGTAAGGAGCAAAAGGAGCTGCCTGTAAGACTTACTGAAGCTACAGCTAATGGAACAAATAAGTCTTCTGCACTAGCAGGGCCCAGTGGAAACAACAAAGTCTCATTTGAAGAATATAATTTCTTCATCTCTTGATTGAAGACAGGTTCAGTCTCTCTATAATCCTTGGTGGCAAAGTGCAGATAGCTCTCATTTCCAGAATATTATTGCAGTGCTGGGTCAGGAACTCTGTCTTCATTGTCTTAATTAGAGCTTTACTTATGCATGCCTTTTAGATTTTGTCAGTCTCTGGCTAACATAGCTTTTAACCTCCTTTCAATGTCAGATCCTACTGAGCCATTTCACTTTACATCAATTTTTCCACCATTACAGTCTTCACTTCAGCTAACTGCATTTAGTTAATTTGATGCCATTTATTTGTACAATGCCATTTATAGTCAAAGTATTATAAGTTTTTTCCCTGAAACTACTGTACTTGTCTTAAGATTCAATTGAAAGTGTCTCAGAATTTGAAAAGTCCAATTTTGTCTAATTTCCTTGTCATTCTCATTAGGCAAAGGGGTTGCAGAAGTGGGAAGGGGGATTAATCTCAACACATTTGATTAATCTGCACGTACGCAAGAGAGAACGCTAAAGCGAGAGGCTGTGCAGGTCACACAGTGGCCTCCCGTCTCCACTAGCCAGCAGCATATTTATTGCCTCATTATGCTGATCCATGAGTTAGATACTACAAAACCAACCAATCAATTTCCCAGGGTGATATTTCTGTAAAAACTCTGTGTGAGCAAAGGGGTGTCTATAATCTCCAACTCCTGCTGTAGAGGAGGAGGGTATGGAAATACATCCATCTGGGAAGTTTCACTTACAATACCTTTCTGTGGCAGGCAACCCCCGCAACTATAAACAGGAACAATGTGAGGTTTGTTTATGACTTTATCACTTGGTAAGTGATATTTGCAGAATATTTGGTCACTCCGATTTTTTTTCTATCCCAGGTGGTGTTTATCCAAAGGCAAGTCAGGAAAAGGGGATATCTTCAATTCCTGACAATAAATGATCTTTATTCCCCAACAGATGCGACAATTATGGTCAGTTGTGACTAAAAATAACAGGTTAGGTTGCCTAGAGAATCATCTTTGTGACTTTACATATTTTAGGTATAATTCACTCTCCTCTGGTTTTGGAAAGCATGTTGGTATTAAACAGAACAATCTCTTCCCACGTAAAATGGCTAAATCATGAACTCACGATTACCTGTGTGGTCTTGAATTGGCCCAGTTTTGCTTGTCAGGATTGCCCACTTTAAATCCACCTGGTTGTCATGCTCCCAGTGGCACAAAGTCTTTTGAGATCCCCAGCCAAAGGCACAGTTGAAGTTGTATAGTGGCAGCTCTGCACAGAAGGAGGGAAAAGGAGGGACGAAATGTGATTATTAATTGCATAATTCAGGTTTTCTACTTCAAAACCAAATGCATGCATTTGACCAATAACAGAGCCGTTCCTACTTGAGACTTTGAGAAGCCATGGCAAGAGCAGCCCTGCTGGTAAACAGATGAAGAATGACTATTTCTAGTAAATGATGTGGTTTTTTCTTGTCTCTTTATGATCCATATTTTGGGATATTTTTGTGGTTAGATTAATTCTTGTGATTTGCCCACATTATCTTATAACTTTGCTGTAATATATGTGACTCAGAAAGAAAGCTCTGGCTTACTCAACAGATATATTTGCTGGTTGCCACTATCTATTTGTACCATAATTGTGCAACGTTTTGCAACAACTTGCAATAAGATTTGGACAAAAATAAGAAAGGGCAGAAACACTAATGGAATGTCCTTGTCAGGAAAGGATTTCTGGTGAAATGTATGGTTTCAGTGAGGAACTTATTTCAGCACCTTTCAGAGAGTTAAGTAGGCCCACAAGATGGCAGCATTGAAATGGACAAATTGAGATGGAAATGGGACAAATGTGGCTGATTGCCAAATGAACTCAAAATAAGCTTCAAAACAAGCTCCATGTAAAACAAGGGAAGTCTGGTATTATGGTCAGGATGAGATCATATCTTGTTTTCAGCTTCTCTCCAATTCTGCCCAAAGGTTTAATACATAGTAGTTTATTTTCTTCAATAGAACTTGGAATTTGAATGGAAAGATTATACAAAGATAGCATAAAAATCCCTTGTATTTCTTATTTTCAGAAGCAGTTTGAAATCTTTTGGGCTTTTGGCTCCTGCCCCATTGGTATGAACATTTACCTCACCTTGAGCAATGACAACTCCCAGTAGAGCAATACCCTTCCCACAGCAATGTGACCAAATCCTGATTTCTTTTCTCAGGCATGACTCACGCCTTATTAAAAGAATAACTTAGGTTTACTTTAATGAGCTGCTTTGTGCAAGTATGAACTAAGAACAAAGGACCCTGTGCTCCCATCAGTATCAGCTCTGGGCTAAGAATTGTGGTGTTCTGCTTTCTTGCTCATGATTAAAAAAAGACAGGAAAGATAATGCAACCCCTAGAATTTGCTTTGTTTATTGTGGAAAAATACGGAGAAATATGGGAAGTGTGTTGGGACCTGTGGCTGGTCAGACTTTTGAGGTGGAGCTCTTCCAGTCTGAAGAGGCAAAGACCTCTTCTGTGTAGCAAGCTGCCCAGGGGCTTTTGAACTCGCAACCCAGATTTTAATGGAAAACAAACTAGAATATTAATTTTATCAACACAGAAAACCTCAGGTGAGTAGGTTGAGACAGAATGGATATAAAAAGGGTTCATCTGTCATTCTCTCCTTGCCTGCTGTGTCCTTGTTTGGCGGGTCCTTGCTCCCAGACACAGTTTTAACTCAACTCACTGGATTCCTGCATCGCAGCCCCTGTGCCCTCTCCCCTCTGGTCCCTAGATAATTTCCTTCTGTCAGCAGAGAGGTCTGAGCATACAGCAGCTCCTGCCCCTCTCCTCCACCTGTCAGTACCTCGGCTGTGCTGCGGCATCTGTCTGCACTGAGCCCTCATCCTTTGCTCCTTCCTTTCATCTGCACCATCCTGCCGGCCTCACCCCTCCCTCCCGCTGGCCTCCAGAGGGGTCTACTCCACTTTGTCACGAATACAGCATCCTAGCTGGGAACAAATGAATTAAACAGATAATGGCTGGCACAGGAATTCAATGTGGAGAAAACATGTTTCCTGGAGGACTCTAGCCATTTCTAGGAAAGGGGCAGATCGTGGTGAATTATCTCTCTTTAGGCTCAAAACGTTGAAGAAGCAGAACTAAGCCTGTGCGCATGTGAGTGCAGAAAGGCATTCCATTATGTTTCTTCCTTCAGTATAGGCTTTTTTTTTTTTTTTTCTAGACAATGAGGCCACGATCAAACACATCTTGCCCAAAAAGGGACAACTGAAAATCAAGGGGAGTTTTTAAAGAAACAGAGTGACACTGAAATGAAATAAAAGGTTTTAAGTTCATGAAAAATAGCCTTTCATTGTCAAGGAGGCCTAGGGAAATTATATTGCATGGCTTTGACATCAGAGCCATGAAACAGAACTTTCGAAAGGTCTTAGAAAACGTAAAACAAAATTAATCTTATTAATCCCAAAGGATTATATCATGCAAAGCTAGTGATAGCCTGTGTGGTATTCAAACCACAAGAAAGGAGAACAGTGGTAGACAGATCACATCAATCTGAAGATTGATAAATGAGCACATAGCACAAAGAGATTGAAAGGACTGGTATTGTTCAACTCTGAACAAAAATAAATAGCAGAAGACACAGGAGAAGTATGTACATGGGCAAAGAATCCAGAGAAGGAAGATTACAATATTCTGTTTTCTCCATTTCAAAGCCTGAGAACTGTGAGATATCCAGTGAAGTTCAATGCGGATCAAAGGAAAAAATTTGTCATATGATGTGAGCGATACTTGCTTCCCTGGAATGCTGCTAAGGCTGAACACATTTCAAAGAGAACTGGACACTGAAATGGGTAAGGAAAATATCCAGAATTTAATTGTTAATTCTAAAGTGCAGGGAGTGACAAAAGCCTTTTGCTTCATGGTCTAAAGCCAGATCTGAACACTGAGATTAGATGGAGAGTTTCAAAGCAGAGCTAAATTTCACAGCACTGTCTAATAAAGAATTTCTTACACTTTCATTCGAAATATATAGTCCAGAAATTGGCAAAGAGCCTAAGTCTGATATGCTTTGGCCATGCCTGTGTTCCTTGGCTTTGGACTCACAGACAGAATGGTGCAGCATAAAAATGAATGTGTTTTCCATGCAGAAATTAATGAGAATCCCCTGAAATTGAGCAGAATTTGACCAGTAACCTGCTCTCAGTTAGCTATTTCTTGCTAGGTTCCTATTGTTTTCTTAAAAAGTGTTTGTGCTAATATATTCCTTAGATGATCATAGCAATGGGATTGAAGGTCAAAGGCAAGGCATTTCAGAGTGCTCTTATTTTATGGGCTCCTTAAACATGCCATCTCTTATTGTCTCTTCTTATGTCTCTTCCAATGCTTCTCCCAGGGACCCATAAAAAGAAAAAATAGACCTGGTAGCCAATTAATAAGAGACACTTGTAGCATCAGGATAGGTTCATTAGTTGTATGGACAACGGATCTGCCCCAGCAAGAGACAGAAATAGTTCAGCACTTCTATTAAAGGTCCCAGGGAGCTGACACAGTAGCTCACAGTAAGCTACAAGCAATCTGTCCTCATCTTTGTCCTTGAACTATGGTTTCTGCTGGAAGGAAGGAAAGTAGGGACGAGTAGCAATTGGTGGGCTCCCTCTGCAGTGCTGGCCCATTCCCCTGCTAGGATAATTCTCCTGCCAATAAGTGATTGATCTCCGGGTTTGTGTGTATTGAGAGGATGAAGAAAACCAGCTATTATGTAACCAAATAGCAGCAGTTCAGATGAGAATCTGAGAGGGAGGTGTGATGAAATCCCATATGCCTTTTTCAAAATGTAGGGTACGTGATACTGAATTAAAACAGATTTATCCTCTCAAAGAATAACCAACAGCTGTACTTCTTGACCACATCTTGCTCACAGCTGGAACCATTACTGCACATGCACAAGAAAGTAATTTGAAAATCTAGTTGAGTGAGTTTCTTGCAAGTCCATTAATCTTTCGTGGCCCACAGACTTTGGCATATTTTTATAACTCCTCCAACAAGAGGCAAGAAGAAGCATGATGACATTAAAGATGCTATGAAAATTCTCTATAGGATGCTCTTGCCAAAGGGTAAATCAGCATTAAAATGGGAAATTACAAACATAATTTGGACTACTTCAAAGTAGTATATTGGGTCTGATTTCTATTTGCATTTCACCTTTTTATGCCACTTATGTTGGCAGCACAGAATTACCTTAAATGATAGTAAATGATAATTTAACTGCTTTAATATCCCTTTATTGATGCAAAGTTGTACCATCGTGAATGAGAATCAGACCTATTCTACCTTTAAATGATTTCTTAGCATAGATCTTAACCTCAGGATTTCTTAGTTATATTTTTCTGAAACAGCTATTAAATGTGTGAAAACCAAGATACTTTGAACAGTCTGCTTTACAAAGGACTGAGCTTACACGCTGAGAGCACATAATGTAAATGAACAGCTTGCTCTGTATGCAAATAGATAAAGAGTCAAGCATTGCAAATAGTCCTTTGGAACTGAAAGAAATGTGTTCAAAAAACCTGTATATTGGTGAGTCTTAGGACTGAGGCCTGAAAGTTACTTACCTTGACAGATAGATTTGTTAAAGGCATCTTTTTAAGTCTGAGGAGGAAAGCAGATCCTCTCTTAAAAGAATTCCAAACCTTTAAACATTTTTAGCAGTTTGAAATAATGAGTTGGGTTTTTTTGTGTTTTTATTTTATTATTTTATTTTATTTTA
>NW_010288539.1:0-633 GCF_000700745.2 Antrostomus carolinensis | reverse complement strand
TTTATGGTTTACTGAGTTGTTATATTTTTTTTGTCTCGCTTCTTTAAGAGATGCCAGAATAAAATCCAAACAAATCAACCGGAAAAAATTCTGTTCTTTACCCTAGCGTTCCTGCAAAGGAGGAAAAAAATGCATGGAAAAAATATATTGCCACTAATGCTGACTTTGTCCCTAGAAGCAGAACATGGCTATGCATCAGTGTTACCCTTCGATAGTGACTATTCCAGAAAGAAAACAAAGGCAGGCACCGTGGCCAGAAAATCCCAGAATAACAGGTAATAGACGCACCGCTTTTTCAGAATGAATCGGCAGCTTTTCCAATGTGTCTAGCTTGTGTGCAGTGCATACATTTATTAAAAATAATAACTAATCCACTGTCTTAGTTTCCCCCATCCCGGTAGTCGCCATTTTTTCCCTGGATGGGCTTGGCTCTGTTTTGATCTCTCATATAAACACTGCCACGCGTACACCATCTCCTTAGTACTCACTGCACTTCTAACCATCCGCCCTCATCGCTCCTTCTGCTCCGCGCTCACCGACAGCGGCTTTTACTGCAGATCTTAACACCATAATCGCCACCCAGACTTCTCTTTGCATGGCACTAATTTCCACCCCCCCATCCCCCCCTCCACC
>NW_010288538.1:0-824 GCF_000700745.2 Antrostomus carolinensis | reverse complement strand
TCCCAATCTCCAAAATCTTTTTTTATTATTATTTTTAAGTGATAGCTGTTTTTGCCCGCTGCTCCCGGTGCTGCCGAAATCCCCGTCTTCCCAGGGTGCATGCTTCTGGCAAGACTGCGTAGTGTTCTCAGTCCATTTTCAGTGTGTCTTATCTTAATTTGTCCTGATCCGATCTAAGCGCGATAGCCACCACTTGCTTTCAATTTGTAGGATTTTTTTTCCCCTTCTTGGTTTGCTCCGACTACCCTCAGAGTATTTTTTTTTTGCATTTCCAGGGTTGCAATTTACTCTGCCTTTTCTTCTTCTTTTTTTTTTTTTTTAATTTTTTTACCTCCCCTCTTTTGAATTGCTTCATGTTACTAACCATTCCTAAATTGTAAGAGAGATTCATTCCCCCTCCTCTTCCACCACCACCAGCACCACTACCACCATCACCTCCTCCTCCTCCTCCTCCCCTTCTCTTCTCCTTTTTGGCAGCACCAGGACGTCCGGTGTGGTGGTGGCAGCGAGCAGCAAAAGCAGCAAGAGCTCGTTTTGATTCCCCCCCCTTCCAAGGTGCTTTGGAGAGACTGGTTTAAGGCTGAGCGGCAGAAGTCACGATGAGTGCACAAGGTGAGGGACCCGGTCAGCCTTCCACTGCTGCCCAGGAGCAACCTGCAACCGCAGAGCCTCAGAAGAGAGGACGAGGCAGACCCAGGAAGCAACCACAAGTCAGTACCGTGTAGATACGTAGAGCCGCAGATCTGTAGTATTATAGGCATGTACATGTACGTATTGTGCTGCAAGTGAAGGAGTCCTGGTGCCGGGGCGGGGGGCTTTGTTGC
>NW_010288537.1:6063-14098 GCF_000700745.2 Antrostomus carolinensis | reverse complement strand
CCATCTTATTTTCTCCCTTCCCCATCCTGCTAAGAGGGGTGTGATAGAGCAACTTGGTGGGCACCTGGCATTCAGCCAAGATCAACCTACCACAGGTGGTGACAGACCCAGCGATTGACTCATTTTGCCATGATCCACATCCCAGTTTTCCCAGCACAGGCAGTTTTCTGCAAGTGGAGCTGAGATGGAAAGAGGGAGTAGCTTGCTTTGTGTTCTAGACGCTCTTTAGATGCCAGAGAGTCTGGGAAGGGTCCTCTGAGTCTCTCCTACTTGCTTTTGCTCCCTCCTCCTGTTTTGTAGGGGAATCTCTTTATTGTGGAAGTGAAGTATGGAGAGGAATTCTGATATCCAAGCTTTATAAGGCAAAGTGTTTTCCCCAGGCCTTAGAAAGCCCCTGCACGCTGAAATGTTGTGGTTTGGTTTGTGTTTTCCAAAGTTTTGGGCAGCATTTGGCTTTGTTCATTTTTCTGCACCCCATCAGTACTTCATCCATAAACATTTGTCAGTTAACTTCTGTGGCTTTGTTGCTAGTGCAAATTTTCCTGTTTGTACAAAAACATACCCATCTTACTAAAGAAATCTAAATTTTAATCTTCCCATTTCCAGGTTTATTTATAATGAGAAATTTGCAATTTTGTCTTTTGTACTTACTGGATATAAATAAGATGGAATATGCCTACACCTTGGTTTGAGGCCATTCTGGTTTTCACATTATGGACATATAGGAATCATGTTTAACTCCTTAAAATTAACAAATAAACTTGGAAGGTTAGCCATATTTGTAAATGTGATTGATTAAATTCTTAATGTAGATGTAAAAATTTGCAAGATAAGCAAAACGTAACACAGTATCCTGTTATGTCTGATACCTCGGGCCATGAAAACAGATGCCAAATTTTGCAAATACCTTCTGAAGACCTGTCCATCAGAACTATTTAATCATCAAAATTGTATGGACAATCAAGGCCTTATTAACGGTTCAAAGGCCAGCATTTAAATAGCTAAATGTTGGACTGCATGCAGTACAGAGTTTGCAATTTAATTAATGGGAAATAAATATGAAGTTATAGTATCTATCAGGAAGGAAGCTCAGGGATCATTAAGAGCTGATCTGCTAAAAATATTTAGAAAGGTAAAATTTCCAGTGCCTTTGACAAAAAATGAAATGTCCTTTTTTATAAGAATAATCTTCCTCTTTTCTGAAATGCTTGCCATATTCCATCAGTTTTCATTTCTAGCTTGGTAACCTTCATGTACGTCCAGTAACATTTCAGTTGTGATATTTTTCATGTTAAAATAATTCACCAGCATGTTTGCCTGTAGCCTTCCCTACTCACAAGAATATGAAAACTTATACAGTTCTTACATTGCAAACTTTTTTGGTTATCAATAAATACTAATATACTTTCTGAAAGAATGCATCCCTTTAATTTGTCCTAGAGCATAAAAGTTAATATGCTGACATCAGCAACATAAAAGGTATCTTTTCACAGAATCCCAGAATGGCCTCGATTGGAAAAGCCCTTTAAGATCATCGAGTCCAATCATTGACCCAACACTGACAAGTCCCCTATGACTAACCCATGTCCCTCAGCACTGTGTCTACACCACTCTTCAATCCCTCCAGGGATGGGGACTCCACCACTGCCCTGGGCAACCCCTTCCAATGCCTCAGAACCCTTTCAGCAAAGAAATTCTTCCTCACATCCCATCTCAACTGCCCTGGCCACAACTGGAGCCCATTTCCTCTTGTCCTGTCCCTTGCTCCTTGGTTGAACAGACCCACCCCCACCTCTCTCCACCCTCCTCCAAGGGACTTGCACAGAGCCACAAGGTCTCCCCTCAGCCTCCTTTTCTCCAGGCTCAACACCCCCAGTTCCCTCAGCCACAAGGGAACTCAGCACACTTGTGCTCCAGACCCTTCCCCAGCTCCGTTGCCCTTCTCTGGACACGCTCCAGCACCTCCATGTCCTTCTTGGAGTCAGGGACCCAACACTGAACCCAGCACTCCAGCTGCAGCCTCACCAGTGCCCAGTGCAGGGGGAAGAGAACTTCCCTGGTCCTACTGGCCACACTGGTGCTGATCCAGGCCAGGATGCTGTTGGCTTTCTTGGCTACCTGGGCACTCTGCTGACTCATGTTCAGCCAGCTATCCATCAACACCCCCAGGTATTTAACTATTCACAAGTTTGATATGTTGGAGAATTGAAGTTTAGCAGATTGTTCCCTTGCAGGTTATCATCTCCCGCTTGGTTTTTCAATGATGAAGTCATACTAAATTCCCAAGCAATATTCTGCAGCGTTGGAAGTGCAAGGTCATGAAGTCAGATAGGAATATGCATTATTTTTAAGCTGTTTGTCTTTCACCTGTAAAAGCAAGGAGAACATCTATATGTTGTTTTGGAGGCTTTTTCCTTTTAGTGTAATATTGTCTTTAAAATTACAAAGGCTAACATTGTGTCCAGGCTTTTTTCGAGGTTACCATCACAGCCATGGAGTAATTCCCAATTTAGCTCTTGTAGAGTAACAGGGAAATCAGATTATCATGGTATTAGACCCCCTATCTATAGATTGAAAGACTTAAATGTACAATTCCTTTTCTTAAGGGTACTGCTGTGGCTCTGTAAGCAGTTCTATAGGAGCTGTGAGAGTGAAGTGTGTTAGAACAGTTTCAAAGAGTTTATTGAAGAGGAAATACATGAATGATTGTTTTATCATTCCAGTACAATTTAGGAAATGTATTTGAAACACCCATTTTGGTTGGGTGGTTTCCTAGAGACAAAACAATCGCACACAGCCATCTCTAGGTCTAAACCAGCTTCCTGCTAGGTAGGGACTTCTCTGAAGTGTTTTGAGTCTTCCCCTGAGAGTCCTCTTTAGAGATTACTTTCTCTCTGATGTCTAGCTTTTAAATTTCTGTATCATATCCCATACATTCTTGCTTGGGTTGCTGCTCTCTTTTGCATTAATCTCTGTCTTCTAATCAATAATTGAAGGATACTTGAGCCTAAATCAAATTAAATTTATTCCTGAAGTCGCAGGACGGTTCAGGCTCCTTTTTTTTTTTTTTTTTTTTTTTTTAACTACTCACTGCAGTATCTCTAGGTGGTACAGATTAATTTCATGGATTCTTGTGGACACATATTAGTAAAATGCCCAAATAATTAATGAAGCTAGTGTGGTTTTTGTCTGAGCATAAATCCTGAAAATTGAACTTACTCTTTCTACATGCATAGAAAGAATTTTGCCTTCTCAAGGCAGAATTGGGAGGGGGAGTTTGTTTTCTGCTGGATGTAAGGTGAAATAGCTGTGGACAGCAGAGAGGTTGTTCATAAGGACCCCTGCCATTTCCTTTCTATGGGAGAGACATTGATTTGCATGCAGCTTGGCTCCAAGATGCTTGTAAGATGCATGAATGCTGTAGATTAGCACCTCCATACATAATTTTTTGTGCTTGTTTTCAGTCAGGAATGATTGTTAATGGGGTTTTTGTTTCTTTTCTGAGCATTCTCATTTTTTAATGTGATTTCTTTGAGCTGTTGCCAAGTACACAGCTCTTCTATAAATGTTTCCAAATAGCTTCTTCTTTAAGTTATTTTCTGAGCATCTAATTGCAGAGCTTTTATATTTCAAATACCTGCCTCATGCATGTGGGCAGAAGATTGCTTCTTCCATCAGGACTATACATGGTGAAACCTGCTTCCATTCAGCATTTCAGCTTCTGTACTTCATGCACAGCTTCTGGACCTGTGCACTGTGTCTCGTAGTGTCTGTCAGTCTCTCTTGTCCTCTCTCTTGATTGTTACATTTGTACCTCTGTGTACATCACTTTGAGTGTATATTTTGAGTCACCTTAATGTTTAGTGTAACAACTTGATCTATAGGAATGTCATTTTGGGACCTTCCACTGGTGGAAACCACACTGCAGATACATCCTTAATTGTAGTTCCTGCTGGTGTATGCCCAGAGTGGAAGCTTTAACCATTGCTAATCACTGCTAGGTTTGTTGATTGAGAAGTGTGGAATTGTAGGCTCCAGGTACATTTGAGTTTGTGTCCTCTTCTGTGATTAATTTGTATGCTGCATGAATTCTGTGGTTTGGGACTTTGGTAAGGCTAAGGAAAAAAACCGACCTAAAACCATCTCAAAAACTATATAGAACACAGTGAGAGCATTTCAGTTTACTTTGATTTTTCAGTTTACTTTCTATACGCTCTATAAAGTGGTCGTATGGATCAGTTTTAAACATAGTTGGCACCTTTTCTTGTTACTGGTTCTAACTTGGGCATTTGTTAGAGAGATAGAGTGATACTTTGTCCTTCTTGTACTTCACCACATGAAAGGAAGTTGTCCTTCTTTGTACTCAGCAAGACAGGTCTCTGCAATACAAAAATTGGCATTGCAGTGATGACTGTTAGAAAGTACAGAAATGCATTTAACTTTTTCTTCTTTTCCCTCTAAAACCATGTAGAGCTGTACTAGTGGCTTGTATGTGAGCTCTGGAAATCTATGAACAGAGCTATAAACACTTGTTATCTCAGTGTTATTACTTCCTCAAAACAGAGAATACATGTATTTGACAGCACTGCCTACATCTCCCTATGGTTTGAGTTCTTTCTGCAGGATTTGTGACATGCTGAGGTCCCTCAGGAGGTATCACGGGAGCTGTGTGACTCCAGGCCGCTCCTCCAGCACAGTGCAGCAGCATGTTCTTAAGCTCTTTTCCTGTTGCACTCCTGTTTTTGCTCATTAGAATTCAAAATATTTCGGACCTTGAATACAGTTCTCCTGGATACTGCCATTCCCTAACCTGTGATTCCATTCAAATCATTCCATAGTTTAGGTCACAGTTTTGGAATTACAATATTCCTTATCGTGGGGCGGTTCCAAGCAAAGCAGGCTTTTACCTCAAGGTTATTACAAGGTGTTTCTCAAGCCCCTGTGAGTATGTGAGGATTTGAGAAATGCCCTGCCTTCTCTATGTAAATATACATTATAAATATACATTATAATGTAAATATACATTATAAAAAATTCAAGTATTTATTGCTTGTAGCACACACAGTTAAAATGAAACGGCGCGTCGTGTCCAGCCACAAATGACCACCTCATGCCTCAGAAAACCCCATGCTAAACGTACCTGTTGTGAGCAGGGTGTATGTCCAACATTGAAACTACACCACAGGTTTTTTGGAGCGTTACAGACATTCCAGCCGTTCTCACTGGTAGATGCCCAACTGAAGACCATGACTGGTCTTACAAATGGCAAGTGACCGTTTTTTAAGTCAGCAGTTTCTCTCCTCTGAGGAAGTCTCTCATCGCTCCATGTCCATCCTCAGGATGTGTTCAGAACTAAGTGCACTATCTTTGCCACCTTAAATCTTAATCTGTGTTTCTCCTCAAAAGTCTTCCTCTTCCATCCTGCAGAATGTGGATAAGTGCTTCGTGTTATCCTGGGGCAAAAGTTCCCTTCTTTTAAACCTTACGCTTTTGTCCCTTTCTCTTCCTGTGGCACTTAGACGTCATTCCAGTTCTGTGGTGAGACTTTGGGTGCCTGCATTTCTTCTGAGAGATGCAAGACAAGATTTTGTAGGCTTGTGCTGTTTACTCATACCAAATCTCCTTGCTTTCACCTTGAAGTGATGGAGTGACCCACCACTCTCTTTATTTGTCAGAATTTGTTTGGCTTCCCTTGAAACCTAGAATAGCTCCTCTCCACCCTGGAGAGATGTGGTGGTTCCTTTCAGGTTTCCCCCTGTATCTATGTGATTTTAGTGATAGTTTGATTAGAGAAATCAGAGTTTTTAAAACACATGAGAAAACAGCAAGAATGCTCTAAGAAACAACTTTGGATATACTGATTCTTAAGATGACTGATGAGCTCCCATGTCTGTCTGCCATTTCTACAGATAACCACTCTGCACCTCCAGATGTAACCACTGGCCTGGTGGAACATTTACATCACGAACGTCCACAGGTAGCATCAGTACGAGGAGTTCCCAGAGGCTACAACAGCAGCATTTTGGAAACTGCAGATGGTGATTGTATTATAAACCACCTACCTTTCAATCTCTGTCCTTTTTTTCTGAATAAGCGAATGCACACTCATCGTGTGCTGTGTGCCTGCCCTCTCTAAACCTTTGCAGTAGGATGGTGTATCTGTCAGTCTACCAGAGGAGAGGAAACTGTATTGCATTTCTCATGTTTTGCTGGTGGGAGCCATGTCCTCGTTTCTGTATATTTCTATAATAAATCATAGAGTCATTAAATCATTAAGGTTGGAAAAAACCTCCACAATCATCAAGTCTAACTGTCAACCCAACACTACCATGCCCACTAAACTATGTCCCTAAGTGCCACATCTACATGTCTTTTAAATCCCTCGAGGGATGGGGACTCCACCACTGTCCTGGGCAGACCCTTCCAATGCTTGGCCACTCTTTCAGTAAATAAATTTTTCCTAATATTCAATGTAAACCTCCCCTGGCGCAAATTGAGGCCATTTCCTCTTGTCCTGTCGCTAGTTACTTCAGAGAAGAGACCAACACCTAACTCTCTACACCCTCCTTTCAGGTAGTTGTAGAGAGTGAGAAGGTTTACTGTCAGAGAGGGTCTCACATTTTAATTTGGTATTACCTTAGAGGTTTAAATTTCAATAAATATAAATAAACATACACATTTGTATTTAATTTAAAATAAATACATCACATGCACAAAATAAAATTAGCATTCAACACGGTTTGGTGTTGTGATTATTTTTTGCTAGCCCTGTAAAATATTGAAAGATTCACTTATTTTCTCCAAGCATTCTCAGACTTTCAGAACTGAATGCATGTTAAGCTGTAACGAATACTTAGACACTTGGAGAACATTTTTCATGTTTATTTTGGAATCTCGTGAAGGAGTTGACAGTGTGAAAAGCTAAATTAAAGTGTGAGAAGGTATATGCATCAACCACGTAGCTATGGAACAGCATTGTTTTAAAACAAATAAATCTGTGGTTGAAACTGTTACTGATCAAAGCTGGTTTTTTCCAAACAAGATGCTCATCTTGAATGACTCTTCCACCTAAAAGCTGCACTCAGCTTGGTGTGGTTTTGTCAGCAATGTGGCAGTGTGTGTTTTACCATACGTTTATTAATATGTGGTCAGTAATAAATCATTTTTGTTTGACAGGTGTCCCAGTGAACAGCAGAGTGTCCTCTAAAATCCAGCAGCTTCTGAACACCTTGAAGAGACCAAAGCGCCCACCTTTGAAAGAGTTTTTTGTTGATGATTTTGAAGAGCTATTAGAAGGTTAATTTTCTTTCAAATGCATTTTTCACTCTTTGTGTAATCAGTTCACAAAAGAACTGATATGTCTTAGTGAGCGTTTACTTTTTCTCTTCCCAATAGAAGACAAATCATGATGGAGTTGTTTCATTAGAGAGAGAAAGGTCATACGTTATCACAAGTGAAACATCTTCAACTCAACCCTCCTACTCAGTGTACTTGTTCCTTGCCCTCCTCCCTTGCTTTGGAAACTCTTCTGATTCAGCCCAGTTTGGACCAGTGAGATGAGCTAGTGAATACTAAAGATAATGATTTACAGATATTTGGAGAAATTCTATTCATATGTTTGTCAAAAACTTCACTGGTGCTTCCAGAAGTTGTCATGTTTGGAGATGGTCGCACTTTCACATTTTTCCTGTGAGCACTACAGTTTTAGTTGGAGATAATTTTAGTTGTAGATAGTCCATACCAGGAGAACTTCATCTGGCTTTTTTTTTTTTTTTTACTACATTTTACAGAGGCATAGTGTCATTCTTCATCACCCATGGAGAATTTGGTGCAGCAAAAATAAATGCTGAGTTGTCGCTGACGCCATTCCCTCTGATAATGCTTCTTGACTCAGTGTAGGCCTTCATTTAAATAGATGTGCGGCACAAACAGTGAAAATACCATCTTTCCAAAGTAGGAAAAGAGTGAACTAGAGATTCAAATTCTGTTCCTGGGGCAAGGTCCTTTAAATAATCACACACAGAATCCCAGAATG
>NW_010288537.1:0-5851 GCF_000700745.2 Antrostomus carolinensis | reverse complement strand
CTGGCCACAACTGGAGCCCATTTCCTCTTGGCCTGTCCCTTGGGCCTTGGTTGAACAGACCCGCCCCCACCTCTCCCCATCCTCCTCCAAGGGACTTGCACAGAGCCAGAAGGTCTCCCCTCAGCCTCCTTTTCTCCAGGTTCAACACCCCCAGTTCCCTCAGCCACAAGGGAACTCAGCACACTTGTGCTCCAGACCCTTCCCCAGCTCCGTTCCCTTCTCTGGACACGCTCCAGCACCTCCATGTCCTTCTTGGACTCAGGGGCCCAACACTGAACCCAGCACTCCAGCTGCGGCCTCACCAGTGCCCAGTGCAGGGGGAAGAGAACTTCCCTGGTCCTACTGGCCACACTGGTGCTGATCCAGGCCAGGATGCCCTTGGCCTTCTGCTAATAGTGTGGAATCAGAGCTCCGAAGTGATGGTAATTTTTTTTTTATGAAGCCAACAACTGATTAGCATAGCATCATCATAAAGCACAGGAGAAGTAATCATAGCTGTGAGGAAGTGAAAGGTGAGAACGGTTCGTAGAATAGTCTGTGAAGTGTAACTTTTACATTTTATAAGGATTGACATTTGGGATTTTACTGTTCTCTGGTTTTAGTGCAACAGCCTGACCCAAATCAACCAAAGCCTGAAGGAAACCCAGTGAATGTACTGAAAGGTGAACCCTTGGGTGTAGTAACCAACTGGCCACCTTCTCTGCTGGCTGCCCTGCAGCGCTGGGGCACTACCCAGCCCAAAGCCCCTTGTCTGACAGCATTGGACACGACGGGGAAAGCAATTTATACGCTGACTTACGGTAGGTGTTGGTGATAACTGTAAGGAAGAGTTCCGCCTTCCTTGTGGAACAAACACTTTGCTGTGCTCTAGAGGCACTGCCTGTGCTTACAACAGATAGTTTTACATTGCTGTTAGAATGCAAATTATGAATTGGTCGTATACAAAAAACATTTTAAAGCAAGTTAATGAAGGGAAAATGTATATGGTATTGGTTCTTTGCAAGTGGCTATTCATAAATGTCAAACAGTTGTGGGCTTTTTGTTTAAAGGAACACTAAAAATAACCTGGTGTGAAATAGGAGAAAGAAAGAGATGCCTAATAATGCACTCTTCAGATTCCCAGTGTAGATATTGAGTGTGTTCTTGTACTTTGGGAGCGTATTAAGGGTGTTATTGTCAAAAGTAAAACTTGCCTGTATCAATGAACTAGAAGTATTATAATATTGCATTTTTTGGGAAGATAATTGTGTCCCCACACAGTAGCATTTAATTGTATAGTATGTTAGAATATTAAAATTTGTTGTTACGTTCTTACAGATGAAGTATGCTTACAAGAAATGTAACTGAGCAGCTGCATTAGTTTCATTACTTTGCAGTGGAGCTTTGAGAATGTTTAGAATATCATGTTTAGTTTTACATTTTAAAAGAAAGGAAAAGAAGAACTAACAAGAAGCCAAGCTCTAAATTGTGCTTAGACTCTCAGCCAACTGCCCTGAATAGTAAGTTCTTTATAGAACTTTATCCATTTGATGTGCCCAACTCTTATGTAACTTTTTTATATATGACTGGAAGTTACACAGAGAAAAACTTTTGAATTTAATTGAAGAAGTTTGAGACTGACAAGCACAAAATAACTGGTGGTTGCTACATGGTCTGAAGGGATCGAGTGCAGATGTTGGTCCATAATAAAAACCCTATACTAGAAAGCTGAGTTGCAGATACGTGCTGTTTGCCACTGTGTGCTTCTTTGGGGGGTTCTTACTTTGATTTACCATTTACAGTGGAAGAGTTTTGCTGTTGCCTATTTTTTTATAAACTTTTTTGGTTTTTTAGCAAAGCTCTCGTTTTCTTTTGGAGGCTAAGATTAAAAAATGATTTTTATACTGTGCCAAATAAGTAGTTAGATTGCTATATTTAATAGCATGGAATAATTTTTTGGTTTGAATTATTGGGCACTATGTAGATCACTATGAACACTGAACTGGTGTTTCACAGAGCCAGATATTGTAGCATTTATTCCTACCCTTTGTTTCTTCAATTTCAGTTAATTTTTTTGTCCAGTTTAGGATGTTTCTTTCTTTCTATCCCAAGCAGTTTGCTTTCTGTACGAGCCCTTAGGAAGGAGTCTGGTGAAGCGCCTTTTGGAAACGCCGTCAAGTTGTATCAACCAGACTGTGTGTGTGTGTGCACACACTGAAACATTGGGAGGGCTCAGAAGGTTTGTGAGGTGGGATTGATGTCACAACAGCAGCGTTTGCTTTTCCCTGTTTACTTGCTCATGTGCCCGTTGCCCTGCTCTAATACAACCAATTTGTCTAGTGTGTGTATAAGGCACTGAGATTTGCCAGTTGAATTATAACAGTTTAGTCTCAATTTTTTTTTAATTTGTGTATTGTCTTTTCTCCAGGCAAGCTGTGGAGTCGAAGCTTGAAGTTAGCATATACCCTGCTAAACAAGCTAACCACTAAGAATGAACCACTGCTGAAGCCTGGAGACCGGGTAGGCTAATCATACAATCATTGAATATTGTGAGTTGGGGGGGACCCACAAGGATGATGGAGTCCAACTCCTGTCCCTGCACAGGACAAGCCCAACATTCACACCATGTCCCTCAGGGCCTTGGCCAAATGCTGCTGCAATCTTGTCAGGCTTGGTGCCATCAGCACCTCCCTGGGGAGCCTGTTCCAGTGCTCCACCACCCTCTGGGTGCCTCAAGAACCTTTTCCTCATGGCCAACCTCACCCTCCCCTGCCACATCTTCCTGCCATTCCCTCTGCTCCTGGCATTCGTTGGTGGCCAGAGAGAAGAGATCAGCGCCTGCCCCTCCTCTGCCCCTTGGGAGGAAGTTCTAGACCCCCAGGAGATCTCCTCTCAGTCTCCTCTTCTCCAGGCTCAACAAACCAAGCACTTTCAGCCTCTTCTCACACCATTCCCTTCTAAACCCTTCCCCAATGTTGTGTCCCTCCTCTGGACACTCTCCAGCAGCTTTAGATGCTTTTTCTCCTGTGGTGCCCAAACTGCCCCCAGTGCTGGAGGTGAGGCCGCCCCAGGATGGATCCCTGCAGGACCACGCTAGTGACCAGTCACCAGCCCGATGTCACCCCGTTGACCAGAACTCTTTGAGCATGACCAGTCAACCAATTGCTCATGGTCTCTGCAGATAAAATAGACAGTGAGGAACAGCTTTAGCTAAAGGAAGCCATGTAATGCTGTGACTTGTTTTACTGTATTATCACAACATTTAGTATTTCTGTTCCTAGTTTAAATATGAACCTGAACATTGTTGTGAAGATGGGTTTTTGGGGTTTTTTTCAGAAATTAAAAAGCAGCCCTCTTCCCTCAAACAACAACAAAAAACATTTCTTGTTATTTTAATGTATTTTTGTAGGTAGCTCTTGTATTTCCTAATAGTGATCCAGTTATGTTTATGGTGGCGTTTTATGGATGTCTCCTGGCAGAACTTATCCCTGTCCCAATAGAAGTTCCACTGACAAGAAAGGTAGGTAAATATATTCAACGTTTTTATGGCTTCATAAAGAAATGAAGTGGCAAGGTCTAAATCCTACAGTCCTTTATATGGGAACCCTCCAAGCCTGCACGTTTGAAAGCAAGATGGTGCATCAGCTGAACTGCTCAATGCATGTTACATGTTTGAAAAGTGCTTAGTGTTTAGTTAGGGAAGGATGGAAGCAGTATGAAGCTAGTAAGTTAACTATTTTGGGAGACATAACTGTAGAAAGTGTAACTTTTTAAAAGATGTGTGAAAGTATTTCCTAAAATATTACACAGAAATGCTGGCTTTTGGGTTCTCATGCTGAGTAGTGAGAGCACAGGAAGGTAGAGACACCCTGGTTACTGGAAGTAGTTCAGTAATCCCACACACGTTGAGGTTTTTAGGGAAGGTGTGAAGTCAGAGCTGAAAAGCTACAGGCTCTGCTCTTTAGCGCCTTAGGACTCAGAAGCAGCATCAGACGAGCTCTCTGTGTTACCAGAACTTATAAACATTCCTGTTGGGTTGGGGAGGGATGAACCACCATTGCTTGCCAGAGCTACTGCCAAGTCTAACTTAGTTGCCGCTGAGCAAAACTAAGACTTTTGAGCATAGACTTCAGTCTCTAGTCTTCCATAGAAGGTCGTACAGGCTAGAAATTTATTTTTTCCTGTGATATAAATTGGCTTAATGTTTTCTAAACATGGAAAAGTTACAGTAAACTGTACAAAAGCTTTGTTATTTGAAAGTTTGCTCTAACATGGTTTCTCTGTAGGATGCTGGCAGCCAGCAGATTGGGTTTCTGTTGGGCAGCTGTGGAGTAACACTAGCTTTAACCACTGATGCCTGTCAAAAAGGCCTTCCGAAAGCTCAGACTGGCGAGGTGGTTACCTTCAAAGGTATGTTTTTAAGCTAATCTTGCGTATAAAGAACTGCCTTTGTTGTCAAGATAGTACTTAGTGCTGCTTCTTCCTCTCAGGGGAGTGATGCTATGGCTTTGGCGTGTGTCCTGTTGTTATCTCTGAACACTGGGAGAAAGAAACTGATTTTTTGGAACTGTAATGACAGTGGTTTTTCTTTGTCTTTGAAGGCTGGCCTCGTCTCGTTTGGTTTGTGATTGATGGGAAGCATCTGGCAAAACCAACTAAGGACTGGCATCCGCAAGTACGGGATGCCAGCGCTGAGATCGCTTACATCGAGGTGATCCAGTACAACATGCCTAACTTACCACTACTCTGTTATAGTATATGTCACAGCACATTTTCTTCCTTTAATCTCTTGATGCAATAAAAAAGATCACTATAATTATGTTTCTAACTGTGGAACAAGAATGTGTCCTTCGAGGCTACCAGACAAACTGTCATTTGAGTGGTTGTGCTGAGTCAGATTGAAGATTGGGGATCAACTGGCATTTTGGGATCCCTGGGACAATTTGTTTCTTTGGGCTAGAGAAACAGTCATATTTCCTATCATATTAGTGTATTCTCTGAACATAAATGCATCTTTGGTAGCTTTTTCATTTTTTAAAAAAAGTTCACTGCATTTTTATGATAAAATATCCTTTCAGTTCACTACTGTAAATTTTCTAGATTTTACCGTTAATATAATGTAATATGTAATGTAATGTAATATAATATAATATAATATAATATGAACTTTCTCTTTTCAGTACAAAACAAGTAAGGAGGGCAGCACAGTGGGCATTACTATCTCTCATGCTTCCATGCTAGCACACTGTCATGCATTGACTCAGGCGTGTGGCTATTCAGAAGGTAAGTTCCATAGGTGCGACCTTAAAATGATACTTTAAAATGGTGTCCCTGCTCATGGCAGGGGGGTTGGAACTAGATGATCTTTGAGGTCCTTTCCAATCTAAACCACGCTGTGATACTCATAGCTTTGAATATTCAGACAATGTATGTTCCAAGATCATGTTTACTGTCTTAAGAGAACTTGGTAGCTTTAATTGCAAAGGGAAAGACAAACTTCTTCATTCCTAATCAATGTGATATGTGAAGGAAGGTAAGAAACCCTTTGTGAAATCATAATCAAGGTGTATTAAATTTTTTTTCATCTAAGATCCTTATCAATTTTATTCAAGGGCTTGGATTTTTCAGTCTTCATAAATGTGTTAGTGGGTGGTAAGAGCTATACTGATTCCTCATCCTCTTGAAAACAGCTTTGCTATGAATCTGTTTTGCCCTCCCCCCTTTTGAACACACTGGCCACTTTATGAGTCATAAGGCAGCCAGTTTGAGCTGCCCACGTGCAGAGTTAGAGGAACCCTCCCAGCAGACTTTGAGGGAGCTTTCTTAGACCGATCAGAGAGGCCATTTCATAGAATCATAGAATGGTTTGGAT
>NW_010288536.1:0-706 GCF_000700745.2 Antrostomus carolinensis | reverse complement strand
GCTGGGCTGGAGAGGGAGAGCTGGGGGTGGCGCTCGGTGACGCAGGGATGGTTTTTGTCCGTCTGGCTCAAAGGGGTGATTGGTCAAACAGCTGTGCTCCCCTTCATGCTCTCCACCTGGCCCCACGAGTTCTGTTCGGTGGGACAGCTTGTCCCAAAGGGTCAGAGAGAGCCTGCACACAGCAGCTCTAGCAAGCCTCGGAGAGTGAAGGTGGGCGAGCACAAAAGAAACTGTGCGCAAATGCGAAGGGTGGCCAAGAAGGAAGAGCAGACCTGTGACACTGAGGAAACTGGACTGCGGCCATCCCAGAGTGCAAGGAAAGCTGAGAGGAGAAAGAGAGGCTCCAGCACCCCTGAGAGCCGGACCCGACGCCAGCAGCCACCGCCGGTGCCTGGCAAACCAGCCCGGACAGCTGGACAGCTTTGGAGCCTCAAAGGTTGTGTTTAGAAATGAGGAAGAAGGTTGTGGACTCTGAAATGAGGCTTTGGACTTTAAAATGAGTCTCTGGAGTTTCTAAATGTAGCTCCGGACTGGCCAAATAAAGCTCTGGACCCTCCTTCCGTGTATTTGTTACGCAAAAGAGCTGGGACTCTACAAGGAGTATGTGGGCACTCCAAAGTGAGGCTTCAGGACTTAAAAATGCCTATGTGGACCTTCCAAAGGAAGCTTTGAGCTCTGTATTGGGTTTGCATGGCAAGCTTTTGGT
>NW_010288535.1:0-223 GCF_000700745.2 Antrostomus carolinensis | reverse complement strand
CAACCCAAACCACTCTGGGATTCTGTGATTCCATAATTTGCATCTCATTTGCATCTCGTTCCAATCAGCGCTGGTAACAGCACCAAACCCGGAGCAGCTCTAGCAGGTGCTGGTGGAGGGATGATAGTCGTGGGGAAAGCTGGGGGTGGTCGGGGTGACCACGGGTCCTCCTGCGTTGGAGAGGCTGCCCAGGGCGGGGTCCCCCCACGCCTCCCCAGCCCTT
>NW_010288534.1:0-12890 GCF_000700745.2 Antrostomus carolinensis | reverse complement strand
GAGGGGCAGCCGCAGTTTGACAGCACAGAGTGACAGGAGATAGTGGTTGAATCGCCATTGTCTCAACACGTTCCCCCGGATAACCTGAGAGCCGAGGACTCTGCGATTTCAACATGTTTAATTTTAAACTCGAGGAGCTGAAAAAGCCTTTCAACAAGGGATACGGCATAGGCTGACCATGGCAGGGGGCACCCGGGGGGTCCCCTTACCCGCTTGCCCCTGCACAGGGGACCCTGCCCAGCGTGGCACAGCAAAACATGCCTCTAGCAAAGCTGTGGCTCTCTCTGCTGTCACATAAAGCTGCACATGGAATAATTTACTGTGCTCTAAATCGAGGTTACAGTGGCTGGGCTGCTCCTGATAACCTGGCTAGCTCTCTTCCTAATTCCCCGAGTTGTAAACCGTAATCTTATCTATTCAAACCAAACTTTTCTAAGCAAATGTTATTTTACATGAGTAAAGAGATTGTCAAGCATGTTTCCATAAGATGAATGTGGTGTTGCCTTGTATAGTTCAAATCATGGCGTGAATTAGGAGAATATTAAGTTTGATCCAAGCTTCTGTCTTCTAATCTCAGATCTTGTTTACAATGGGATTTTGAACAGTTCAGCCCTCCACAAAAGCAATTGGTATAGGCACACCAAAGCAAACCACTGGTTTAGACAAATAAACTATAACTAACTTCAACATCTTTTATAGCCCTGAGACAGATGACAGGGATTTGCTGACTGCTGCTGCCAGGGTTTGTAAGTCACCTCCCAGCTGAACGTGCCACCGCTGCCAGGTAATCGCCTCCACCACAGGCAGTGGAATCACAGAATATTAGAGATTGGAAGGGACCTCAAAAGATCATCCAGTCCAATCCCCCTGCCAAAGCAGGAACCTAAATGAGATCACACAGGAAGGCGTCCAGGCGGGTCTTGAATGTCTCCAGAGAAGGAGACTCCACACCCTCCCTGGGCAGCCTGTCCCAGGGCTCTGTTACCCTCACTGTAAAGAAGTTTTTTCTCAAGTTTAAGCGGAACCTCCTGTGTTCCAGCTTACACCCATTGCCCCTAAGGGAAGGAAGTGTGAGTGTTATGACTTGGCTGGCCGTCAGGCTAAATCTGACTTTTCATGGCCCCCAGTCCCTTTTACTAAGGCTTGCTCCATGTCAGGAGTGAGCAAACGATCGGGTGGTAACAGCTTTGTAAACTGCCATGGCAAGACTTTCCCCTTGGTTTCTCTAGTTTCAGGATGGAATAAGCTGTTCTGGTACAAACTGCAGATTTTGGCCTCCAACAGGGCTTGCTGCAAGGATGGCTGGGGCTGGGCCAGAAGACCACTGAATACAGTCGGTTGCTCAGCTTGGCTTGAATGGAGGGTAGAGCTTGTTGCTGGAAAGGAGAGCTCCTGAAGTGCTGAGCCAAGCTAGTCTGTAAGAAACACTTCCATTAATCTCAGTGAGATATCACTGTTAAGTTGGTACAGTCTGTCATCTGATTTAACAGTGTCACTGCTAATAAAGTTTCCTATTGCTTATGTTATCTGTTAATGCAAAAGGAGCAAAGTTTGACACCACCGAAGAACCCAGCCACACACAGAGCTGCATTTGAACATCTGAAGTCTCAGCAGTATCCCAATCGCATGGCTTTATTTTGAGGTAGTACTTGTGGTGGCACAGCTACTTTCCTTTGCAATACCACATGCCCATCCTTGCATTTCTCTATGATTGCCCCAATAATTTGCTCTTTCAAGTTGTAAAAATGTTCAGGAATGTGTGATGTTATGGACACCCTAAATGGAAGGCTGGCTTCTTCATGCTTCTGGTAAAGAGCTGGACTGACTCCTGTAAAATGAATCTGCTGAGACCTTCAAAGGTGCCCACAGAGACGTTGCATTTCGTCTCCATCTTCTCTCACTCCCTCTGCTTCTCTTTGGCTGTTCTGTCTCTTCCCAAGCCACTCTCATTTTAATTTCCTTCCCTGCTGCCTTTGACATTTGATCTAGCCTCTACCAGCAAAGGTGTCACAGAGAGTTTTTTTCCTCATAGTTTTTAGAGTCTGTTTTTCCACTTTTGTTCTGTGGTCATAGATCTCACAAATTATGAGATCTTTAAAACAGCAATTGGTGTAGCTTCCTGTTACTGGAGCATCGAAGATTTACAGCTTCAAGATAATGTTAAAAAATCACTGTTTCAAACTTGTTTATTTTGAATAAAAATGGTAACATTCAAATCATAAAGCTTGACTGGGAGGAATCATGTTAAGAAGACCACTAACCATCATGACAACAGTGATGGGAGGAAGATTTTGAACTGAATGTCTGTGTCTCTCAAGGATACCACTAAATTACTCATCATGTGAAACCAGTCCTGACCAATAATATGTTTTTAGTACCAGTGACTCTTGAACTAGTTTCTGTAATTGCTTTTTACGATTAATGAATCAGAGTGCCTTAAAAAAATCACAACAAAAGAAGCCCCTTATTATGGGCCAAGTAACTATTAAGTCTAAATCCTAAAAATTGGCATTAAGCATAGAAAATTAAGGAAGCAAAAACTTATTAGTTTGATAACTTATTTATGAAGTATGAAAGGAGAAAAACTCCCAAATACCCTATGTCCATTTGATTTAAAAATGTTCTTAAGACTAGAAATATATCATAGTGAGCTCAGCCAGAAATGTATTTTAATAGATGAGTCATGGTTACTCAGAAGATGGAAGAACTTCCCTTACTGAATACATCCCCAGACGCACTACCACTTTGTGCAGCAATGTATTGAAAATGAACAACCAAGGGCTTGTTAATAAGAAATTTAACCTATTATTTTTTCACTAGGCAAAGAGAATTTAGTTCTGATCAGGGCTGTGAGGTATTTGTAAGATGGATTGCCCAAAATGAACTAGGCAATCCCAGTTTGATACCTAACAGACACCCATTTGACACCTAATGAAAGGTGTTTGCATAGCAGATCTGTTACTAACTGCAATTCTTGTCAGTCTCAGCAGTGAGGTCAATGCGTACACGAGCTATGTGGTTTGCCCTTATTATTTCTAGGTCAGATTTTACCCATGCAGAGTGGCCTGCTGGTCCTTCATGGGCACTATCTACTTGTCTAGGGATGGAGGAGTTTGATCTCCTGGACTATTTATGAGCATTAAATTGACACATGCAGACATACGTAATTTCTGAATCAAGACATCAAATATTTTTATAGGATTACGCAGATAGAGACACAAAAGTGGGGTCTGTAGTTTTCACTGCATTGCAAAATTGCCTTGGGTTGCACAAAGCTATTAAACAAATAGGCAGGACTTGCTGAAAGCTTCCTTTTCCCCACCCAAGATGAAATTTTAAGTGCCACATGAGATGTCAGTGATGAATGAAATTCTATCGAGAGGTTATATTAATAAAACTAAACATCTCACACAAAAGCTGAGTTTTATCTAGCTGTTTGGCACAGACAAGTTCTTATTATAAGCCCGCACAATAACTAGCCTCCTGATTTGTTAAACAGATAACAGAGAAGCAAACATTTGTAAGCAGCTCCGTGGTTGCCAAAACGGATGTATTGGTGAGAAGACATGGCTAATGTTCCCAGGTACTTACTTTTTGGAGTTGCCAGTGGTGACAGGCTGACTTTGGAGGCAGCAGGGCAGCATGCTCTGGCTCAGGAAGCTCTTAGCCAATTTAATGCAGGAGGGAGACAAGCTGAGCAGCACAGGGCCCTTAACGAGGCATGGGAAACAAGTCTGACAGGCAAAACTCCTCTCCACTCCCTGTCCATGCGGGAGGATAAATCAAGCACTTCTGGTAAGTAAGGGTGGAGAAAATACTCTTCTTTTGACTTCATAAAAAACAATATGAGGATCTAGCCTTCCTCTCTTAGGGGTGTACATGATAACGGAGGAAAGTGATGATTTCACTAAGGTTTGATTTAGAAGCTTTAGAGGTAAAGCTATTTCCCTTACTTTGATTTAGAGAACAAATTCTGAAGTAAGTGCGGTTGTAACTGAGTGCCTGCTTCAGACGTGTGTGTGACTATCGTAGAAATACATTCTAAAAAAGATCTTCTTGGCTGGTAAAACGTACTTATTGATGCAATTTTCGAAGGAAATTCTATTTCTTCTTCAAGTTTCTGCTATGAAAATCAGTTTTGCAATAATGTGAACTGAAAGACCAGGACAGCAATAGGTCCCAGGTGAGCTCAAGATAAAGCACCGTGTGCTCAACTTTAGGCACAAGCTCATGCTTAAGTGTGAGCTGTAGGGTGCTCTGGAGCACGGGGGGAAAGCTCAGGGCTGTGCTCCCTCTCCGCATGTCCTCAAACACATCTCTGCAGTGCAGATCAAATGAGAAAGTCAATCCAGAGCCCTTCAGAGGAGGGCTTGGGCTTCCTTAGTGTGTCCAAGGACACATGGTATAGGGTCCGAACCAGGATGAGGGCTCTGCAGGCAGCATGGATGTAGCTCTTTTTTTTTTTTTTTTTTCTTCCTTGCTGCAAACTGACCCAGATTTCTGCTTTATCTAACAATCTTTTTTGAGCATAATGTGAAGAAGCAGCATTTCTTACTGAAATGCATGTCAGTCGTCTTGTGAAATGAGCACTTCTCCCTCCCTCAGCCTTCCCCCAGTCTAATTAATAAGGTCATCCCACTGAAGGCAGGCATATAAATAGCTTTCCAAACCCTAATGGAATTAGTTCTGGGCTGGACAACTTTTCCAGGGTGACACAGGTATCTAAGAAGGGCTGGCTCCTTGGCGTATACAGCCACTCACAGTGGAGATGTTGGAACGTAAACATCTATCTGATGTCATAGCGCTCTTGCTGCCAACGCTAAACCTGAAATGGGATTACAGCTTTACCTAGTAATATAATAGAGAAGACTTACTGCAAGTAAAACAAGCGATTTTAGAGGGATGTGCCTTGTATTAAGATTAGATTAGGCAAGGTAATGAAATTTGAAATTCTGCTGAAGGTTTTTCTTTTGTCAGTATTTCTGAGAATGGTGTATTTTTCATGGCCACAAACCCACCAGATTCTGTGGGGATGATAAACAGTTACGAATAATCCAAAATACTTAAAGTCGATAGGAATCTTTAATATCAGAGCAATTAATGGGAAATGAGTAGTGTAGCTATAAACTCTCAGAAGAAGGTGATGTTTTAAAATTATTTGACTATTTAAATCATCTGTGAACCAAGCCATTGAATCCCTTTGAAAGCAATGGCTAAATTATTAACATTGTAAAATTTGGTGTGAGTCTGGAATTTTATAATAAAAATAAAACAAATCCCAAAAATGGGATTGTTTAGAAAACTTAAACCAAAATGCAGGGAGCATTTATGTTGGTTGTTAACTGATCTAGGGACTTCAAATTCATGAGAGCTAAGCACCTAAACAAGAGACAGACATGAAATTGTAATTTGATTATCTATGTGAATAATGAAGTTTAATTGCATCTTCAGGAAAATAACAGAGAAATATTATTTTGCAGTCATTTGGTTTGTGTATCAAATAATAGTCCTGCCATGTATTGCATTTCAAGACAAGCCTGTTTCTGGTAGTAAACAAAATTACATAGATTTCAAAATGTATATTGAGAAAACCAAAGAAGATCGAATTTGATATTAATCTATCTTCTCAAACAAAGGATAATATGAAAAGGTCTTTTTATTTTTTTTTTTTTTTGAAAGTTGCTAAGATCCCATGGCATACTTGATCCTAAAAGCACATCTTCTAATGTTGAGACTGTTTCAAAACCACTGATATTATTCCCTTGTTCTGATTAGCAAACTTGGGTTTATCTGGATTCATGATGTACCTCAAATGTATTTCAATGGGTAACATTTTCTAGTAGGGTCACACTGATTTGTCTGTTACAAAGAGAACTTTCTGTTTGAGTGAAAAATGAAATTCCTCCTTGTTGCATGTTATACATTCAACCTTCTCCTTAGATGAAGAAGTCAACACCAGGGCAGGAGGAGCTCTGTAACTGAGACAAGATCTTCTCTAGAGAAGGAGAGAAAAGCACCAGTTGTCAGACTCTGTACTGGCTTTGGATCAGCTGCCCAAATTCTGAGTCATCAAATGAATTAGGTCTGTGAATGACTGTAGAGAACTTTTACTTCAAAAAATACAGAAATATCCTGTTTTGAGATATTAATTCTGTAGTATTTCCTTTGGGAAGCTTCAGTCATAAAGGTACCAGAATTCAAGGCTTGTTTAGAAGTAACAAATGTCAGGGGGTTTTGGCTTTTAGTAATTGCACCATAAAAAAGATGATAAGAGATTTTAACCTGCTGGTTATGGCTGAGTGGCCCATAGCCCTTGGAATATCTATCAGGTCCTCTAACAGAAATCAGAATGTAATTTAAGCTAACAAGCAAATGGGAGTTTATTAAATGGTGATATAAAGGTAAAATTCACTCATGAAGAGAATTTTATACACAAAGCCAAATCAGGACAAACTGACTCGGGAGCTAAGCAGCTGCCTTTGTCTTCAGATTCAGTTTGGATCATACTGTCAAGAAAAATTGCAGTTCATTTTCTTCAACCAAAGGGATAACAGAATTCAAAGTCATGAGATTCTGTGTTGTAGCCTGCCTTTAGGAAGTCTACAACAGAGAATAAATCATTACTCTAACTGTATTATAACAGTATATACATTTAGTGTCTCAGCAGATCCTATGAGACCAAGACTCCCACCTTTGACTGCACTGATCAATCTCATTATTGTGACCTGCAAATTAAGGCATCACCACCAGCTGCACACCCCTCTTGGAGAAAAAAAAAAGAAAAAAAAAAGGCAAAAAAAAAAAGCATTAATTGCCCTCTTGCAGATGTTGGGTTTTGGCATCCATGCTAAGCCTCCAAAAGTGTGGAAGCTTTCGAGGGTATTTTAGTGATGTTACCCATGCAGAACAAATTATTTCTCTTTGGCCCTGATATTTTATATATCTACAATTTTTTTTTTTTCCTTTTCAAAAGTAAATGGAAAATGTTTACACTTACACCAAAGCCAGAATAAACCAGTTTCATGTTTAAATCCCTGCCCACAGGCAAAGCAGACTATCTTGAATCGATGTTTATGACATTGATGTGCAAAAACTTTTACTCGCCTTTCTTCTTCCCACCATTGGGTTTTTGCTCTGTGAACGTGTCTGCCATCTATAATCACTCTTAATACCTCATTTTTGACATCACAAGCAATGAAGTGAAATAAGCTGTTACTTAATGGGTCTGACATAAAATCCATTTAAGTTAACAGAAAGACTCTCATTATGTCCTATCAGCTCTAGGTCAAGCTTAAAGTGAACAGAGGAGGTGGAATTTAGCCCGTCATTTGTCATCTGAGAGGAAATGATTTCTACATCCCATTTGGACTGCTTAGAGATTTTAAACGTATTTAGCAAAAGAAAACAAATTGATTTCTTGTCAGTGGTTAAATGCTTCAAATTTTATGCTAATTGGATAGTCTCTCAACTTGAGATTTTTAAGATAAGTTTGCTTGAATTACATTATTTTTACAATTGTATTTTAGCTTAAAATGGTACCTAGTTTTCTCAATATTTTAGAAAAAAAACAAATACAGGAGATAAAGATGAAGATGAATGGAAGTCAGTTGAATTGAAGAGGTGCCAGGCTGCCCTGCGTGGGTCATGAAGCACAGGCAGGCTGTGAACTCACTTTGTCCTTCCTGCCAGCTACACATGGGGTTTTCTCACAAAGCATCCTGCTGACAGCTTAGGGTTTTTTTGTTTGTTTGTTTTGTTTGGTTGGGTTTTTTTTTGTTTTTTTTTAGAATCCTTAAATACATTTGGAAAGGGAGAAAACACCTATACTCCAATGCACAGCATTATCTCAGGTCTTCTAGGTTTTGTAAACAGACTTAAAATATGAATCCATTTTTCTCTATTCCTTGCAAATGTTTACAAATATAAATCAGATGCAAAATGAATATGTTCTTTACTAGAGCCCAACAAACACTCTGTCCCTGCCATATCTCCCAATCTAAATAACACTGGTTAGCCTTGGAAAGCGGGAGTGGAAGGACTGGCAGGGACAAGAGGAGCCTGGTGATCATCTAACTTGCAATTCCCCTGATATGTTGAGATACTTTTTTTTTTCCAGTGTTTCTGCAGAAATAATTTATGGTATTCAAGGCTCTTTCTCTTGGTTGTGGTATGTTGTAAAGAGTAAAAGGAATTCTGTTTCACAACATTCCTTCTGGACACTAGGAAATTCTTGGTATCTACCATTTAATTACTGGTGGCCAGGCCAAGTTGCTGAGAGGTTAGAGGACTTGCAAGAGACAGTGGCATCAAGAGGCTTGATTCCAGCCCAAATTTGTCTACTTGGCTGGCAAATAGAGTGATTGCAAAATGAATATTGCTGCTATTAGCAACCTTCATGAGGCATTGCCTCCAGCATCCAGCTGATTTTCACCCCGCCCTTAAGACAGAGTTATAAATGGTATTATCTTTGGTGGAAGGGATGAGTTTTCAGACATACTCTGACCTGACTTCTCTTTCGGTTGTACTGGATGAATGTCTACAGTGTTCCAGTGCTGTAGGTGAGTGATTTGGCTTACACTGATGAGATTCTGACCCATTGTGTAACTGCTGAAAGGCCAAAAGGGAAAGAAAGACCCTAATATTTGTGAGGTTTTTAAGGACACAGGAGTCCCTCAAGCTGTTTTTCAAGACTGGACACTCAGACAGCAAATTCCCATCCTCTGGATTCCTGGATCTTGAGGCTCAGCCAGCAATCATTACAAGGAAAAGACAAATTGGCTTAACAAAATGAAGAAATAAACAGACGATGTCCCTGGTGAAAAGCTGAAATAGAGATGTTTGTGTGTACAGAGCATGGCTTTTCAGAAACTGCTCCTTCCCCAGGACTGTCACTTCTGAGCTGCTTCTGGTTATCCAAAAGAGAGGAGCAGGAATCCTCACCGGGGCTTGCCTTGTTCTGCTGCACTGGACATTACAACCTTCTTATCTGTAGGTTGTGGATGCAAAATTGCAAGGCCACATTTTTGGGAATGGAAGCCAGAGCCCTGGAGGAAGGCCACGCTTTCAGAATCTATTTTCTTAGTAGCTTCCCCAGTGCTGGCAGCAGATCAAAGCCTGGGAATTCCTGCGCTGTGCTTGGACCATTCTTCCTGGCTGAGGTCACACTAGTCTCCTCCTTTCTGTTTGTTTTTAGATGAATCAATTTTATAAAGTACAGGGTGCAATACAGCCCCGGTGTGCGAGTGAGGATGGGAAGGCATGCTGCTGCTCGCCTGTCATGTGGCTGGTGGCACTTGTCACACAGCTAACCACCATGGTGGCACCCGCCCGTGCCTGCAGCTGGCCCCTTGCTGCCAACTGTGCCCTGCACTGCTGTTATCAACTGTATGTGGCTCATTTCAAACAGCCTGACATCCCATAGAAACAGGAATGTTGGTTTCTGAATTGCTACCAATTCTTTGTAATTTTACTGGAGTCCGGTAATAGTATTTTACTTAAGTACTAACTTCTTTAATTGTGGAAAAGAGCTTCAAAGCTGTTAGCTGCCTTGGCACTGGGAAAACCTCTGTGGAGGTTTCAGTGAAAATGACAAAAGTTTTTGTCAGAATTTTCTAATTCAGTTTTTCAGTGGAAATCCAAATTCCCATATTTTGGCAGTAGACCTCTATTTGAACCAACGTTAACCATTTAAAAGATCTTTAGTGTCCTTCAGGAGTACAAGGAAGGAATCTCCTCAGCAGAGGACAGGTGATAATCTAGAAGAGCCTGTCTCTCTCCCCTCTTGTTCTAGAGTTTCAGGGAGCAGAGGCCCAATCCTTGGACAGTTGTATTAATCCCAGCCAAACTGAAGGGTTTGCTTGCCTCCCCTTGCATGCCTGCAATGAAGGTTAAAACAAATGGTCCTTAAACTACAGGCTGTATAGTGCAATAGACATTAATGGTGCTTTAGTTGTCAGTATATTGCTATTTTAAAATTACAGATACTTTAAAATCTCCAGATTATTCATATTAAAAGGTCTTTTTTTATTTGAGATACTATGCTGTCATGCAGACATCTCCATAATTAAATGTGTGCTTGACTTCTTCTGACTCCAATTAAGTAGATATTAATGGGGAACGTCCTAAAAACAACTGCCAGAAATGCTCCTGTACTTCAAAAATATTATTATCATTTTACAGTGATTATTTAAGTCCAATATGAAATCACTGAAGAAAATTGAGGCTAAATGTTTTTGGTTTTGGAATCATCCAAGATAGTTTGTTCAAACTGTTATTTTTATTACAGTTTTTCTACAGGCACAGCAGAGATCTGTCCTCCACCACACAAGGGTTGGTTTAAAAAGAAACATTTTTAAGCACAGAATCTCCCCAGCTACAGCATAAAAGAATAGAACTAAAGTTGCAAAATCAAAGGCCTTAGCATTAGGGAACACTGGAATGAAAGTCAACTCCAGCTTAGTCTTTTTGTATATGTCTAATACGTCACAGTATTTAATGCCATCATCAAACAGTATTTTTCCTGTAGGAAAAATCACACACTAGGTACAATGTACACACTCTGTGTTCAGTTGGGGAGAAGCTATTCAGTAGTTCATTTTCTCTTTACTTTTGAGTGTGTAGCCTAAGGTTTATTCCAAACTGGAAGGGAAAGGTTTTATAAACTACAGTCTTGATAATCTGTCTGATCCTGGATCATTGGCAGAGCAGTCCTAATCAAACTTGTGCACTGAATCCGCATGCTAAAATATTTCCTGTGAATTTTTTTGTCTTTAGAATTTTTTTTTTTTCCCTATAGTAAGAACAGTTATCTTCTGATGCAGTGACTGCAGGAGAGAGAACTTCCTGGAGCCAAGTTTCATTGGGTAAATAACCGCCTGCACTGGGTATGCCATTGCTTGGATGCTTGTGGCTAGATCCTGCATTCATGGGATGGAGATGGATGCTTGCGATAACTAGATATAGATAAAATTGTACTAGTGACTGAGAATCCCAAAGGAGCCCTTTCTACAGCCACTACCCAGACCAAAGCTCTTCCCTGTGCAGGAAGATTTCCATCATTGCAGCATTGCCGTGTCAAGACTCTTGCCTCTATTCAGTGCTCTGGAGCCGGCACTCTGAGCTACACCTTACACAACCTACAAAAGAAGCTGGAGGTCCATAACAAAACCAAAATTGGATCAAATTTTTTGTAACGAGTGAGTGGGACCTTAAATGGAGATGTTGTTTGTACTCATCACTTTGCTGCTAAGGAGCAGAGAACAAATATTTGTACAACTGCCTTCACAAATCCAGTTCACATAAACCTGCTGCCCTCCATGCAATAAAAAGCTGTCAAAAAGCTTGGCTCTCCATTAAACTTTGCTGCAGGTGATAAACGTGCCTGCCTTCGAAAGCAGCCCTGCACTCATCACTGAGCATGGCATGACAGGAATGAACCAGCCCTTCTGCTCAGCTTGAATGGCAGATCCTCAGCCGGTCTCGAGAGCTGTGAGTCCATTGCAGCCAGTGGAAGCCAGGGAGAGCAGCACAGCTTTACAGCCCAAATCCTGCTTTTTACATTGAAATGTAAAACTGCAAACCAAGCAGGCCAGAGCCTCTGCTTTGGTCACAATTTGCCCACTGTAACTAGGGTTTGAGGGAGGAGGGATGGAGAACAGCGTCATGAAACGACCAGCTCTGCTCATCAGCACTTCAGTCTTAGCACCCGTAAAGGACTGATCCATCTGCATGGGACTGTGTCCCAGTCATCAGCAACTGGTTTGGAAGCTTTGTGAGGAGAACCCACCCAGGGGTTCCCACTGACCCCACATACACTGTGCAACCAGCTGCCAAAAATGGGCTGGTCACAGCATGGGCTATGGTGTGTGTACACCAACTGGAAATTCGTGCATGCTGGAGAGAGAGTTCCCAGCTTGGAGGGGAATGGGATGGTGCCCTTCCTTTCTCCAGTGTTCACACAGAGGAGGTGTCAAAGCTGGTTTTGTTGTTGAAACCAGGCATGATAGCAAGGGATGTAGCCTGAGCTTGAGCTAACACGTGAAAATGTGGGCAGCCACTCTGCATGCCTGTCCCAGGGAGCTCTGCCAGCTCACCTCCAGCCCTGACCTCACATAGCCCCTGTTATTCCAGCTCCTGAGGCCAGCTCTGAGCAGCGGCTTTGTCCTCAGTGCAGGAGAATGGTTTGTTTTGACAGCAGGATAATTAATGTGCCTCATCTCCATAGCTGTAAAATCCCCAGGGAGACAAGGCGTGTATAATTTTTACTGTGTCACAGCTAGGTGAGCATAACACAATATTCCTACTCAGGGATGACCATGCTTAGCTACCTGACTGTAAAAACTGCAGCTGTTTCCCTCATCTTACAGTGGCAAAGCTGGTATCTATTAAACATCCCACTTGGAAAAATAATATCCATCTCTCCAGAAAGCCACAGTCAGAAACTGTCAGCTACGGCAAACTTTTTTTTGACATGATCAAGGATATTACAATTGAGCCCTGTGTTCTGCTGCGAGGTAGAGAAGCTCTTTTTGTTATACAAAGTGGGTTAAAACCAGTGTAGGCTAAAGCAATCCTAAAGCAAAGAACCCGTTGGCTAAGGGCAGATCCTACCCTGTTGTATTTGGTTTGCGTGGCAAGGTTTTGGTAGCAGGGTCAAGGGGGACATAGGGGTGGCTTCTGTGAGAAGCTGCCAGAAGCTTCCCCCATGTCTGACCTGACACAGCCAATGCCAGCCCCCAGAAGCTCCCCCCTTGTCGGCCCGGCCACAGCCAATGCCAGCTGGCTACAAGAATGGACCCACCGCTGGCCAAGGCCGAGCCCATCAGTGACGGCTCTGTGATAACATAATTAAGGAAAAAAGAAGGGAAGAGAGGGAAAAAAAGCTGCACACT
>NW_010288533.1:751-1037 GCF_000700745.2 Antrostomus carolinensis | reverse complement strand
CAGTCCCCGGCAGCATGATGGAGGAAAAGCCCCCCACCTCCAACCATGGCCCCCCAGGCTGGGTCACAGCCAGGAACAGCAGCAGCAGCAGCAGCTCCTTGGATCTGGAGTCTGTGGTGCAGCCCCTCGCCTTGAACCCGTGGGATATTGTCCTCTGCATCTCCGGGACCGTTATCTCCTGTGAGAACGCCATCGTGGTGGTGGTCATCTTCTACGCCCCGGCTTTCCGGGCTCCCATGTTCCTCCTCATCGGCAGCTTGGCCACAGCTGATCTCCTGGCTGGTTT
>NW_010288533.1:0-737 GCF_000700745.2 Antrostomus carolinensis | reverse complement strand
AGCTGATCTCCTGGCTGGTTTGGGGTTGATCCTGCATTTTGCCTTTGTCTACTTCATCCCATCAGAGGCCATCAGCCTGCTGACAGTGGGGCTCTTGGTCACCTCCTTCACAGCCAGCGTGAGCAGCTTGCTGACCATCACCATCGACCGCTACCTGTCCCTCAGCTGATCTCCTGGCTGGTTTGGGGTTGATCCTGCATTTTGCCTTTGTCTACTTCATCCCATCAGAGGCCATCAGCCTGCTGACAGTGGGGCTCTTGGTCACCTCCTTCACAGCCAGCGTGAGCAGCTTGCTGACCATCACCATCGACCGCTACCTGTCCCTCTACAATGCCTTGACCTACTACTCAGAGAGGACGGTCACCAGGACTTACATCATGTTGATCCTCACCTGGGGAGCCTCCATCTGCTACGGGCTCCTGCCCATCATGGGCTGGAACTGCCTGAAGGAACCCTCCACCTGCAGCATCGTCAAACCCTTGACGAAGAACCACCTCATCATCCTCTCCATCTCCTTCTTCATGGTCTTTGCGGTGATGCTCCAGCTCTACGTGCAGATCTGTAAGATTGTTTGCCATCACGCCCACCAGATCGCTGTCCAGAGACATTTCCTGGCCAGTTCCCACTACGTCACCACCCGAAAAGGCATCGCCACCTTGGCCATCATCTTGGGTGCCTTCGCTTCATGTTGGCTGCCCTTCTCCATTTACTGTCTCCTGGGGGATTACAGCTACCCC
>NW_010288532.1:0-37872 GCF_000700745.2 Antrostomus carolinensis | reverse complement strand
AGCTGGCTTGTAATTGCTTTCAAGCATTCAGCATTTCAAACCTCTTTTAGAGGTTTTCTATTAAGAGTTCTATTCTGCTTTAAGGAATTTTGCTGCTGCTTTTAAAGGCAAAACACTTTATACCTACTTTGTATGACTATTTCCCATCAATTTGGGACTTTTCCTAGAATGTTGTATAGCAGAGGATTTCCTTTGGGCTTTTACAGCTGTTTTAAGTATTTAAATAGGCTTTGTTTATAGTAAACAAGTAAACACTTATGAAACAACTTGGGCAAGATAGGCCTAGTTTAGTGGTGATCTTCCTCTGATAAGTGTTGTGAATTAGAGCCTGCCTGTTTTTAAAGAAAAAAGTGTCATTTTTCAGGGCACAGCAGTAAATTCAGGAGCACTGTGGCCATGGCTATACCTTCCTACCTGTTTATTTTCCTCTTTCTACTTGAAATTTTTTTGGTCTTTCACTGACCAGTGCCTGTGAAGTCTGTCTACTTTTCTCTCCTAACACTGAACCACTGTGGTTTTCACTTGCTTCTTATTTAATGTTAAATTCCTTTGTGCACACTGGAAGGGTGTAGACGGGGATCTCCACTCAGCCTCTTCAGTAGTCCTTTCACAGACTGATTAGAATTAAATTGCATGAAATTATTTTTTACTTCTCTCAAAATCAATTCTGTATATTGACTGTAATGTGAAAAAGTAACTTGGCATTATTTAAGAAATCACTTTTTCATTTGCATCATCATACATGGTGGTCAAGTGATACTGATGAACCTCGTAAACCTGAAACATAAATGGAACAGTTTCCTCTATTAAAGTGAATAATATAGTGCTTTCCAGTTCATGTTTTCTTGTAGGCCACATACTTACAGGTTGAATGTTTGTCAGTGACCCACTTAGTGGTGGATATAGCATGTCTAGGTTCAAAGAGATGCCTGACTGAAAGGATTTTTTGCCACTTATGCTTGAATTTGACTTTGCAAGTGTCAGTTATGTAACATAAAATGTAATTAGTGTATATGGACTTTCAAATCATAACCTTTGTGTTAAATCCCTTGCTATCTTACAGGCTTGTGAGATGAACTTCTACTGCTGTGTGGGTTTGGGGCTTTTTAATCAGATTTTGTTGAAGCAAAATTCAAGTCTTAACTGCTTTTCCTTATTCATTTCCTCATTCTTACCAGATAACTCTGTAATTTTGGCTTTCCTACTTTTCCACTTTTTTCTTAAAAGAAGAAAAAGTGATTTCTTCTTTTAGCAGTCACTTAGCTAACTTATTCTACACCACATTGTCTAATACTCATAGTATCCCCAGTCAGACTTCGGGTATCTCCAGTACTTTACAACCCTTCTGGGTGACCTGCCTCAGTGTTTCACCCCACAGTGAAAGCTTTTTTTAATTGCAAAATTGCAGAATAAACCAGCAGAAATGAGTTCAAGCTTGTCCTGAAAAAGTTACTGGGTATGGTTTGTGCATCTTCCTAGGTTAGTCTACTAATATTCATCAAGCTTCACTAATAGAACGTCTGTGGAAAAATTGGTCATGAATTACACCTTTTGTAACAGCTGGGTATGCTTTTTGCCTGCAGTGGTCTGGGTGTTTTAATGTGGAAAAATAAAGATGACTTGAACTGAAGTGTAGTAGAAATCTGTGCACTTATTTTTCTCTTCACTCTGGAATTAGTGAGTAATTTATTACAAAAGTCTTAAATCTCTTTCTCTTAGAGATTTTAATGTCTTTTAAAATTGGGGCTTAAATGATTTCCTTCCTATGAGATTAATAATAACGCCAAAAATCAGCATTTCTGCGTTAGGAGTTAAGACGAAAATAAAAGCCTTGCACAAAAAGAGACATTCTTTTAAGTTGAGCTTTTTTGGAGACACTACTAGGAAGAGTTTCTGCAGACAGTGGGAGTGATGGAGGTGACAGGTATAGAATTTGCTGTATTGTAATCAAACTAAAAAGGAAAAAGGTACTTCTAGGATAAGGAACTTAGCTATATCTAGGTAGAGCTGTAAATAAGTACAGAAATGCTTCTGCTTATTTTCATATTTGTTACAGAAACACAGAATTGCTGAGGTTGGAGGCACTTCTGGACTTTGTGTAGTCTGAGCTCCTGATCAGAGCAGAATTGTCTAGAGCAGGTTGCTCAGACAGACAACTTTGTCCTGTTGGGTTTTGAATGTTTTTTGTTAATTAACTTTGTTAATACATTAACCTGTTCATCTAGCCAATTTATTTGTGTTTGTGTGTGTTGTTTTGAGGAGAATGGGAAGAACAGGGATAGCTTGGTAGGGTGGGGAACTTATGGTGCCCTCTAACTTTTGGTGCTATTTGTACAAAATGATTAATGCCAGCAGTAGTAGACTTGTTACTAAACCCTCTCTTGTCTTATTTAATCAGTTACAAACTGATTTTTGCTTTATATCCTATTTAATACATGCTGTTACTATACAAGAACTCGATACAGCAGAGGTTCCTTTGTACCTTTGCTGGCAATAAATGAATTTGCTATTTGTAGTACCTGTAATATAGCTGTGCTTTATGTAATATTTTTTATCCTTCTATATTGGTGTAACTCAAAGCTTATATTTCAAACCAGCATTTTGTAAATTAGATATACTGGATGCTTCACTTTGGCTTGTTGACTGCTTTTTGGAAATCAATTGTTTCAGTTTCCAAAAAAAAAAAAGAATGGTCAAGGAGTATGGGAGAGTGTTTCTGAAAGGGTCTGTGCTAATGAGGGTAGTATTCTTAAGAAGTAGTATCACTTTTGCTATGTTATTTACATTCTTACGTGCTAAAAATATTTGGAAGGGGTATGCTGAAGGCAGCTAGTTAAAAGTGGTATACTTTAGGTTTTAAAGTTGTCAAGAGATTACTACTGCTAAGATACCAACTGTTTAATAACAAGTGCTTAGGTAGAATATACTGTTAGAAATGGGCTGTGGTTCAGTCATTAAGAGCTAATTAATGTTTTATGTTCATCTATCATCTGAATTACCAATGCTAAAAGAACCTGAAAATGCTTGATCTTTGGATGCTCGTGACCAGTACTTGTACCAGTTGTTTTTGATATAGGAATAGAATGAGCCTTTAAACTCCTTGTTACTGGGAGGCTTTATTTAGTGTGTGAATAAAATCTGTAGAAAAGCTTGGCTTCAAATTTGGCTCAAATTCTGATACTGAAGTGGATTTGAAACACACTCATTTTGAAGCACTAGTCTAGAATTTTGCCACTATACTTTCTATGTTCATTTAAAGCTGAAAAGCAAGCAAATAGTGGATTCTTGGTGTTGTCTTAACCTTGAACCTCCTTCATTTCCTCTAGTCTTAACAGACCATAACAAACTCCTGAACTTATTTTCATAGCAAGTTTTGAGTCTTTTGTTAAACTGAGTGTAGACATTTCTGCATTGAATTTAGGGTAGTCCATGAGAACAGAGGAAGCTCATTAAAAAACATTAACTTTTCTAGAAAAATTAAGTGTTGTGAACTTTTGAAACTTTACTGGAGTCAGATACTGTTCTTTAATATAACATAAGTGATTTTTGCTCAGTGTGTCCATTATCCTATTGCGTGGCACTGCAGTACTAATGATCACCCTTCTTCCTCTTTTTAATCAGGACAGAGCTTGGGTTATGGTTTTGTGAACTACGTTGACCCCAAGGATGCTGAAAAAGCAATCAACACTCTGAATGGATTGAGGCTTCAAACTAAAACCATAAAGGTATGTAGTAGTGTTAATTACGATTTAAGGAAACTGAAGTGTTTTGACTTCCTGTTGATCAGACGCATGATTTTTTTTCCGTTTCCAGTTGTAATAGAAGCGTTCAGCTAGTGTCGGTAGAATAGACCACAACTTCCCCATGTAACAGGGTTAGTCCTTTGTTTAGATTTAGAGAGTTAGATTATGATTAAGAGTAGAAGATGACAGGGTTTTTATTCACTGGGCAACATTTTTGATGTGAGTTTGAATTGTTTTAGCTGAGAAATTGTCGTATGCTTTAGTTGGAGAAATAGAATACTGCATGTAGTCTGAACACTGCACTATGTGCTTTGTACTTATTTTCTCAAATAAAACTGCATAACTTGCTTATTAATATTCCCTTTTTTAGGTTACTAGTGTCTTGTTTCTCTTACAAATCCTTAAAATGAAAGGCTGAAGTAACTATTTTGGTTATCTATGAATTACTGGACTCCTAGGGCTCTAGTCTCTGGGTCTCTAAAGTTTGGGATTTTTTGTTTGTGTTCTAGCTGCTGCACCTCTTTAGTAAATTCAGTTTCTTGAATTTCTAGAAGGAGAAATCTTGAGTTACCTTTTCATCTACTGTCTTATTCCATTATTAGAAGAGTTAGGATATGCATTTGAGTAATTGTTTCGGTTCTGAAATCTTGAGAGAGGAGGTGAAATAAAATTTATCAGGGAATGCAGACTTGTTTCACAGGTGTTGGTGCTTGAAGCCAATCCATGTTCTAACCAGCCCATTCCTCCTCATTACACAGCAGGGTTTGCTAGCTGATCACCTAGATGGTGACTGCCCTCTTACTAGGATCATAATTGAGCCATAAGATAAAGCTCACCTGTAAAAAGGTTTGAACTTAAAAAGCAATTATAAGATTTAATAAAATGGAATACAGTATTTGAAACTGCAACTGAATATTGAAACAGGTGTATTAAGGGTAAATCATTGCTCACAATAACAATGTATGAAAGACATGGATAGATGCTTTGCTGTAGAAACTTCCCTGTGTGCCCCTTCTTGCACACAGGCAGTCTCTCCCATTTTCTGCTTTGGGGGGAAATTGAGGGAAGTTGTTTCATGCTCCTTGTTTTTTGAAGCTGTCTTTTGGGTGGTGGTGGAAAGGGAATGGGTTTGAGTTCCAGTAGTGTTGCAGGTACGCTGTATCCTTGCATTTTAATATCTTGGACAAATAAAAAATGCATCTCTCTAGGATGGTAAGTTGGAAGTTCTGGTGACTAAATGGCCAGGCAAAAAATGGTGTTACAGAGGATCAAGACAGATCTCCCAAAACAAAATGATCCCTTAAGGGGGTTTCCAGTGACTTACTTTGTTGCTAGTATATGAATTTTTAATCCTCTTGCACCTTGCTAAGTGATTAATGCAGACAGTCACTGTATTTCTGCAACTAAAAAATGATTGTAAAAAAAAGTCTGTGGGGGGAAAAAACCTGAAAATGGAGTAGCTAGATGTGGGTGATGACAGTAGTGATTTTCCTTTCCTGCCTTCCCAGGATATGAAAGTAGACTTGTATGTTACAAGCAATACCAGACAGTGGCCACTGCAGTGAAACTAAAGCTTATTTGTCAATTTTCAGGGGTTTGTGCCTTAGATGTCCTTAGCTAAAAGAAATCTGAAACATTTGAGTTTTCACAAGGTGAAATGATGACTGCTTCACCAAAATAACATTTCTGTTCAGGCAGAAAAAAAGCTTCTGTAAATGTTACTTTTTCATGTCACAGGTAACTCTAGCTACCCACATTCAGCCCTATTTAAATTCAGCAGCATCTTTCAGTGTCTGTGCATTACTTGAGGGGGGGAAAAATTGCTTTACTCCCTTCTCCTTTACCCTTGTTCCTTCTTGGACATAAGCTAGGTTTCTGGACAAGTTTTTGTGACTGGATTCTCCCAAGCTGTTTGAAGAGCCTGGTTTTACCTCCTTCCACACTGCAAGGGACAGAGGCCCTGGGATCCCTAATATGTTTTAAGACTCAGGTGTTTGTATATTGGACAGTTACTTCTCTTAAAAGAACTAAGATGTCTCTGTGCCAGTGACATGAAAGCAGAGTTACCAAGAGGGTCTGTCTTTACCTGTGAACTAATAGAAATGCCCAGCCTACTATGAAGTACTTTATAATTTACATTACAGATCAGCCTGGAGGCAATACTAAGTAAAGGTGAAGTTGATGTCTGAAGCCTTTGCTGCCTCTAGGGGTGCAGTCTGGGGTAGAGGGAGTCACTTCTGAGATCTTGCTGCCAGGACCTTTGCGGAAACTACTTAATGGTTCATAGACTACAGTATTCCTATTTGTCCAGAGCTGATACTGCACTTGGTGGGGGGGCGGAAATCTGGCAAACTCAGAATCCAACCCTTAGATTTACTTTCAAGTTTAGAAAATGGATGCCATTGAGACTTATATGTACCTTCATAGGAAAAATTATGGGATAGGATAGTGTTAGTGAATATTTTGACTTCAAAAGAAAAAGAATTAGATGTTTGTTCTCTCTGTTTTGGGGACTTTTGTAGCAGTGTTGAGTAGTTCACTAGACTGATGGTTGAAAGAGTTTGTTTCCTGTTAATCTATAAAAGTGGAAGGATCCCCATTGGTTAGGTGATGGATCCTCACATTGTGGCAGAACTGAGAGCATTCCCACTTGAGGGCATTGTTCTGATCCTGATGTGTGATGTTCTAGATTGAGGCCACAACACATACCTCTGATCCATGGCTCTTGTACTAGGCTGTTAGTCATTGCATATATTTCTCTGATCCCTAAGGGGATGCCACCTACTGTTTTCTTGAAATAAAATATATTGAAAAGGTGAATTTGCAAAATGTTGGCTTGAAGTTTTTCTGTATGGGTAGCGTTATTAAAACCCATTACCTGATAGGTTTTTAAAAAGAACATAATCCTGTGAAATGCTTTATGGAATACTTTGTTGAACTGTTTGCTAAGTATCTTAACCAAATTTCAGATCCATACATCCAAAGCAAGTCATAGCAATCTTAGTCTTGTCTAACCTGGTGACAGTAGTGTTGCCTTCTGATTTAAGCTGAATATTAAAACTGTGGAGTGGGTATGCATTGATGTTGAAGGCATGTCCAGGTGTGTTAGATACTGAACCCTCCTCTGCTAGGCAATATATGTAGGTGCCCTCTGGTATAATTTATGGCTTACTTGCAGTGTAAACAGGGTTACTTGGATTGCAGGTAGCCTATAAAGTTTGGGCTTCATTTAATTATGCAACTTTAGTGTGAAAACAAGTTGTATCTTAGAAGAAGTAAAACATTTTCTGTGGCTTCCCTTTTGGAAGAAGCTGCTGCTAGAAAGCACTTTGTCTCTGTTCTATTTGAGAGGCAGTGAAAATGTGGATTTCTGTGCCTGGAGTGATTTTTCTCTTTACCCACTTGCTTGTACATGACTTTTTTTCTCATTTGGATTGTCCTGGAAAGATAAGTTCTTTCCAAATGTGGAAAACTCGGAGGAGCAAACAGCATATGAGAGTCACTGACTTGCACATACCAATAAGGAAATTCAGTGTCTATTTTGTTGGCTTGGCTTCTGCTTGGGAGGGGGGAATTTTCAGTGGCTCCCCCTCCCCTTGCTCCTGGGAAAAACTTCTTCAAAATAAAAAGATACAAATGAATTTATTGTGAGATTAGCTGAACAGGAATATCTTTCAGTATGGTGTAAAAGAATTCTGCATTAACAAGGAAGTGTAATATGCTTCCCGGTCTAAAGAGTGGGCAAAAGAATGGCTTATCGTTTAACTGGCATAGACCTGTGTAAGATGCTGAGTAGGAGACAGCTTTTTACCTAGATTAGGGGTAACAGGAGGGCACAGGAAAATCTTTTTGGCTCTTCTCTGTGGATGCTAGACTGCATGAATGATGGATGTGCTCTTTTGTGGATTGTAGCTGCTAAGAGAATATCACAGATGACAATAATGCCATGCTTGTGCTTCCTTTGCCAGGTGAGCTGGGGCTGAGGAGCTTCCTGCTCTCCTGTCCCCAGGTCTCCAGTGTGAGAGGGCCTGAAGTGCTGGAGTGTCTGCATGTGGGAATTTGCAGACAGTTTTCTTATTAATGCTGGTGATACGTGTATGCAGATACGCATTGGAGAGGGAAAAGAAAATAGTTCGTCCAGGCTAGAGGCCTAGGAGTTGTCCTTTTTCATAAGATGGCATTGATTATCTAGCTGTATTTCACCTAGCTAGTGCTTCTTAAAAATCAGATTTAGTCAGATTCCTTCCTCTTTAAATTCTTTGGACTATTAGGGTGTTTACATGGGTAATTATCACCTGTCAGGGGAATAGAGATTTAAGAAATATTTTATCTGAAGTATTAAATCTCTAGGTTTTATTCCCACTTATTTAGAGCTTTGCATATATTAAAAAACCAAAAAAAAAAAATCAGGCTAAATATATAACACTCTGCCAACTTCCTGTTGGAATTAAGCTTGACAAATTTTTTGGCTAGAAACGCAAAGGTCATACTTTGCTATCATCATCTAGTTAACTGCTCTGCTGTAGAAAGCTGTGTAATGAGAAGAGCTAGTTATGACTTCAGTAGAAGAGTGAATACTGAACTGTCAGCTTCACAAATGCCCAAAGAGTTGCAGTACAGCAAGGGAAGACTTGAAGTGAGGGATGTGCCACAACTTCATTAGTGTCCTCTGAAGCAGAGTGTCCTTATAACTTGGCATTATGCAATGCAATTTTACATGGTGCCTTCAGTCATTACTTAGATTACAGTAAGATTGATTTTCAAGGAATTATCCTCTAACTCAATTGCTCGAGATCTCCACCCTTACAAACTTCTACCTGTGACAGTAGTCTTGAAAACACTGTGTACACTTAATGGAAAATAACAAAATAGTAAGAAAAAAAAAAATGCTAGTTTGATTTCTGAGTTAGTGCAGCAGGTAAAAGACTGAGATTGTTCCTGGCTTCACCTTTGGTACTTATAGAGGAAAATTTGGTAGTGTCATTTTTGTAGTAATTTTTTCATTAACTAATATCCCTGGGGAGCAATGAAATATGAGTTGTGTAAAAAGTCTATTAAAATACCAGAGGCAAGTGAGCTGTGAAGGTGAGAGAAACCCTCCTTACCTTCTTGATTTTTTTTTTTTCTTGGAGCACTAAAGAACATTGATCTAGTGAGTAGCAAAAGGGGATCCTATTTGGAGGTTTAATTAAAGCTGGTGAGTTTAACTGATGCTATCAATCAGCAAAGATTGAAAGAGGAGGCATGATGCCAGACCATTTAGTGGTCTTGACAGGGTAATTAAATACCTCAGGACTGTAGCAGAAGAACAATTTGTCTTGGAACAAAGGTAAAGGTGGTGGTTTTTTCCCTTAAACTTCTGGAGGAGTTACATAAATGGTAATTATACAATCTTTTAGCTATGTTACAGTTAAAGCTTTGACAGCATTTCCATTTTAAACCCCCTCCCCACCCCACACAAGCCTTTTCACCCCTAGGTAAAATTTGTTCTTTACTGAAATTCAAATCCCTTCAGACTTTGAATGTTACTTAACCAGCTTAAGCTGGCTGCTTGTTTTTGTTGCTGAATAATATTGAGAGGAAGAATCGGTTTTGAATGTATATTGCTGTCAGTTCTTGTAAACCACATTACAGCCACATGCTTGTTCATTAATGCCTAACCACTCCAAGGAAAATAACAGTGTGTGTCAGACTGAACTACAAAACGTGCTACGCTGACCTTCAGCAACTACATGGCTTTCTGTTTGGACCCCAAGTGCTGTGTTGCAGCTGATGGGGGTTTCTTGCAGGAGTCTGTCCTTGCTTTCCGTAGGGCAGGGGATCCTTGGGCAAATGCAGCTCACCCCAAGACTGCTGAGCAGGTTTGCCACCAGAAACCTCAGTAGTGCAGTAAGGTCCTTTCTGAGCTTGCGTAGGGGGGTGGGTTCTGACACAGAAATGGAGATGTTAGAGGGGGCCTGCAGTACTATATGGAGCTAAAGAAAGACTGTAAGCATTACTCAGAAGCGAAGATCTAAGCAAGCAAAAAAGCCTACAAAACCAACAAAAACCTGCTTGTTACTCCCGAGAATGATGATGCATCTTTGCCCTCTGCCCTTCCCATGCTATGCAAATTCCTCAAAGTAGGATATGGCTTTCCGCATGGGTCCAGAATGCTGCAAATGCCAGGCATGGAGATGTGTCTGGATTCTTTTTTAAGTACAAATAATTTTCTTCATAAGAATGCTTTTAGTACTTCAAAATATGGCTACACTTAGTTTTGAAATTATGGAAGTGTTGAGACAAACTGACCTTTATTCAGCTAGTGGCTCTCAAGGTTTTTTTTACATATTAATTAAATACTGACTCTAGTTGTCTTTTATCCATGCAGTAATAGCTTTTTCTGAAGGTTGTAAGATATTCCAGTGAAGTGGTAACTGTAAGTGGCAATGGATATGCTTTGTGCATTTCTGTAAGGTGTGTCTGTGGAATAAATAATGCAAGAGAGACCCAAGGGATGTACTTGCTAGTGTCCCTGTCAGCAGCAGCAGCAGCTCCCTAGACACAAACACAGAGAAGTTGAAGTATATTTGTTTCCTTCAGAAAAAGGGAAAACTTGTGAACAGATCAATGTCAGCTCCAAAAACAGGAGGAGATTTGGGGTCTGCTCTTTTGAGATTTTAATCTTGTTTGTATTGTTCCTGTGGAGGGTGGGATATTACCTGTGTCCTCTTGTCCTCTAAAGTATAAAATGGTATGCGTGTTTTTTATTGAAAGTGTCTGCAATTTTGGGTGCTCTTTCTCGCTGATTGGGCATGAGTGGGGAGGCAGTGTTTGTCAGATCAGAACTAGGAAACAAAATATGGAGGAAGGACTTTGAGACTATTAGAAAGTGAGAAGTAAGAAACTGAAAATGTTTGTTTGGAGACTGCATTTCCTTTTGTTTCTTATCTTTTCTTTGTACTTAAATTCGAAGTTAAGTATTTCTTATTCTTAAAGAGACAATGATAATTACAACTGCAAATTTAAGTGTTCTTCTGTATTAGTCCTTTTAAAGGAAAAACAGCAGAATCTCTGTTCTGTGACTGTAGTGCATAATTGTCATCTCCTATTTTAGTGTAGAAAGAGGTCAGTGAATTTAATTATTGTCCTTCTCTTAAAGTAGTATGTGAAACTTCTGATAATATAGGTAAACTGTTGTACAATCTGGAGCACTTCTGGGAAAACCTCTGATTCTGTTTTTGCCTAGAGCAGGATTTCCAGTTGGTTTCTGTTGTTGACATGTACTATTAAATTTACTGCTGTTCACCAAATTGCACTTTGGGCCTCATATCCGCTTCAGACCAAGTTTGTGAAAGCCTTTTTCTGGTGTTCCTTTGTGGTACATACAGCAGCGGTTTTATGAGGCCTTCATCTTTGAACAGGTGCTGTCCCTAATCAGTTAAATCTTAAGGAAGAGTCCTGGTCCTTCTGCTCTCTGTCATATACAAAGACTGGTCTTAAGTCTAAATTTGTCCTGGAAGAAGGCTGTCATAAGGGAATGCTGGTATAATGGAAATGAATAGACCTTGAATCTAGTAAAGAAAAACAGAAGAGAAGAAAACGAACACAAAAATGAGAAACAAAACATGGGGCGGGGGGGGGAAGAGCAGTCAAGAGCTAGGAACAAAAGCTGACAATTGGAGATGAAGTGCAGTGTCAAAGTTGGAGAAGAGCTAATTGACTATATGGTTAATTCTGTATTTCAGTTATTCTCATCCACTCTGTTCTTAAAGTAATATGTGTTTAGAATTACCTGAAGATTATGGAATTAACTTAAATTCAAATGGAAATAATGCAGTTTAAAGCCCATCATACCTGTCCTTTCTGATCTTAACCTTTGCAGCAAACAGCCCCTTTTGTCTTCATCAGTGCTTGTAGGAGGAAACAGAGAAGGAAAGCCAGTTCACCCTTTGCAAGGTCAACCTCTGTGGACACTTAATCTAAAATTCATTGAACCATCCTTGCAGAACTTGCTAACCATGGTTCAGAGGTGTCCTCTGGCTTGATTGCTCTTTCTGTCTCACTCTGTCTTTCTAAGAACACAAATGCAGCTTTTGCATAAGCTGACCATGTTCAAAATACATTGTACTACCATTTTACACTTGGCTCTTAGCCTAAACCAGGCCAAAAGCAAATTTAGGAAGACTTTTTTTCTTTAATGTTGAAAAGTCCTTACCTGGTACTGTGACATGCTCTGTAAAGATTCTTTTGCTGACTTTAGTCATGGCTTTCACTTTTTTCAAAGTCTAGCCATGAAAAATTGTCAGGGTTTCAGGGTTTTTTTTGTTTTAAGACTCTAAAGGCATATTCTTAATCCATGTCACTGATGCTTCTGAGAAATATTTTCAGAGAGCTGGTAGAACCATGCAAACATACAAGATACCAGGATTACAAGGTTTCTTAAGTGCAAGATTGACTTGATCTGTCCTTGCTTCCTGAGTCAGACACATGGTGAACTCTAGTTGCTAGTTTTCTCTGGCTTGTAAGAGAGCCAGGGGTATAAATTGTTCTGGAACCAGTTTAACTACTGGGAACTGCTACACAGAGAATACCTGAAATATAAAGATGTCATTTTCCGACATCATGCCTACCGCTTTTTTCTGAATGAAAAATGGTTCTCTTGAATCACATAGTGTTACCAAGGGTGAGACTGAGCTAGAATCAAGGCTCCCTTAAGCTAAAGCGAAGGGAATCAATCCATCTAGCAGGGTGCTTTCAGCATAGGGTGGAGGAAGGGAAGGACCCATTAAAAAAGTTTCTTTAGAAACTGTAACTGTGATCAGGCCTGTTACTGCTATACATGTATTGAATTTGATACCATTATTGATCAGTATTGCTCCTGCCTAGTGATGAAAGCTGGCCATGTTTTATTAGAAAACTCATGACATAATAGCTGGCTTGATGGTGACAGGGAAAATGAATTGATGACTTACTGATGTAAAGTTCATCTTACCTATGTTGATATGGTACTCAGGTACTTTACACAGTGAGTCTTCAGCATATGGGAGGAGATCTTGGCTTCACAAGGAGGTATTTTAGTACTTCATTTCAAGATAACCTTAGGAATAGTACTGGGAGAAAATGCTTCCCAGACTGGAAAATCCTCTACTTTCTTAGAAAAAAATTTCATCTCAAGAATTAATTACGGACTTTCTCAGCTTCTCAGTCTGATTGTCTTTACTGTCTCACTGCTGTCCTAGGCCTTCATCAGTCTTCTCATCCAGACAAGACTCACTTATAGTCTGAGTTTCTCTTAAAACTTGCTTTGCTGTGCTGAACTTGCTGCTGCCTATGCTTTAATAATGACTAAATCACGTCTTGTTCTGAGGAAGTGGTGAAGGTGAAAGGGAAGAGTGGATTGAAATGCTGAGCTAGGATTTAGAGCCAGAATTGAAACCAGATTTTTCCTTAGATATAATGCTGATGCAAATAACCTGAGCAACTGTCTCAGTTTCGTAGCTTTGTTGTAGAGCCAGGGCTTTTGACTTGCTGCCTTCTGGAAAGCAGGGTGAGCGTGGGCTGTGCAGCAGGAGAGTAGCACAAGTGGCTGTGGTGGTTGTTTCCTGACTGACAAGAGTCAAATACGGAAACAGGATCAAAGAGGAATGAAACTAAAAATCTTTCTGAGCTCCTGTACTCGTTGTATCAGTGATGCTCCTCTCTGTCCAGTAACTAACCTGAAAATTGGTGAAAGCCTCGGATGCTGGAGACTTTATATCCAGTGTCCATACTGTGCACTAACATGCACAAGAGTGAAAGGGTCAAATATGTAAAGGTTGAAAACCTTCCTGTGAGCAGTTACGTATCAAAAGCTGCAAGAGACTACATCTGTAAGGAGACTTCACTTTATTTTAATGGAAGTTACCTTCAGAGAGGTCATTCCTTAGTTTTGGAAGATGCATGCCTTTGTTACAGTTTTTTAGTTGGGGAGAAAAAAAATGCTGTGTTCATATTTGTGAGTCTTAGTAGGTATGGTGTGGTGTGTTTAGCGTACAGCTTTTTGGCAAATTTGTATTATCTAGATAAAATTATTCTAGTTCAAAGGAAGAGCTTTATAAAATACATGTATTCCTATGTTGGAATACTTATTCCTAAGTCATGCTTATGTGAACTACTATGACTGTCAGTAATCACTTTGAACATTTTTTACACCTACTTGTATAAGAAGCTTGTAGAGAAACTGGAGCTTCAGCACTGTGCTAACTGGCATAATGGTCTCTGAGAACATTGCTGGTTTGTTGTGCTTGACAAGGCAGTTTATATATTCCTAATGTATTCCTCTTCCCAATATAAATCTGTCTGGTTTGCAAGAAGGTTTAACCCACTTTCATCTGCATAGACTGGGTGGTAATTTATTTGGATTTTTTTTTTTTTTCACTGAAGCATGCATTTTAAAAGAACCAGATACTATCCAGACAGTGTTCTAAGCTCACAGTTTACCCTGGAAGTCATTGAATGCAAGCATTTATTGAAATCCTAGTTTTAACATATAAATATTTCAGATTTAAAGACTTGTAGGTAATACAAACACGTTGTTTGCCCTCTATACTAGTAATAAGCTACAAGATAAAGTATGGTGCTGAGGTGCCTAGAGGTAGTAGCAGATAGTAAGAAAATGAAATATTAATTTGTAAGGACTGGGTCTCTTTATTCTTTTTGGCAACTTCTATGTTTAATCTGCTAATGTTCACAGTTTTGATAGGAAAATTGTAAATCAGTTCATCTTGATGTTAAGAATGAAATATTAATTAAAGCAGTGAAAATACTTGAATTTGGTGTAATGTTTGCACTTCTAGAGACAAGTGTCTTTCCTACTAACTACAGTGGAAAATTCCAGTAAAACTGTTTTTAAATTGGTGTCTCTAGAGTAGCTGTGTTCAGTGCTGTTGTAATATGTGTAATCATTAAATATTTAAAATTGTAGGCTTTCTGACTGCTTCTTGACTTGCACTGTGTTCAGAAGTTTTGACATTGCATAACCTTAATATTTATCTATTAAATATTCACTTCTTGAAGTAGGTATGGAAGTAATATTTTAACACAGCTATTAATTCGGTCCCTATGCATATTGTTTGAATAGACTGAACCTAGAACTACTGGCAAGTAATTACTGAACAAGCAAACTGACAGAGTACAGATAGCGATATGAATTGGGAAGGTCTCTGCTTTAAATCTGTATCACAAGTGAAACAGCTAGACTTTGACATCAATAATGCATAGAAACTATATATCCCGTACTCTAGCCAAGCTTCTTTTGCATGGGAATTAATTCCTTTATACCAGTAACATTTTGTGGTGTCCTTGTTTTTCTCTCATGATGCTGACTTGCAGTTATCACAGATCACTAGTAATGTTTTGCCAAAGAAAGTCAAACTTCAGTTACATTTGTTTTCTGAAGTTCTATGTTTCTTTCAGATTTCTTATCTGGCCAGAACTTCTGGTGCTCAGCAAGATGGCTAGAGATAGTGTTTGGATGTTGGTAATGAAGTACTGATTTCAGTTTGATATATGTTTTTCCTGTGACTAATCTGCCCAAATGCCAGTATCCATCAGTTAGGATACAGGATTAGTCCCTGGGATGCTTTCCATGCTTGGTGATTTGTGATTGGTGTATGTTCTTAGATGTGAAAAATACCTTGTAAACACACTTCAAGAATTTAAAGAGAATGACAGTGAATCTGAACTTTTAATGGTGGTATCTACTGGATCGAGTTTACTGCTTTCATTTACCTGCTTGCTTTAAATTGCATTCAGTATATGCCTTGACTGCTGTGTCAAACTCTATTCCAAATAGCATTTACCAGCTAGGTTATGGGCAGTAGACATCACTGGATTGACTGTTGCCATGAAAGAATTCCTACTTATTTGACAGAGGAAAAGGGAGAGAAGTTTTGCAGGTGTTGTTTTACATCTTGACAGATACCAGTTCTGTAGTATAAACTTGCAGTAAGTTGACAAACTTTTTTGTGGATTTCCCCTCTTCTGAGGGACTCAAGGTTTATATCCTTGATATGTGACAGCATATGTCCAACAGTGCAAATTACCTATTGGAAGGCAGTGTCTCTATTTTGAATTCCTCTTGGAAGGAATAGGGAGGAAACTACTGGTTTCAAAAGGCTGAGTGGGAATCCTCTGTCCTGGCTTTAACTACTTGATTTACATTATTTCCACACTCTGGGTAGAGGTCCATTTCAAAGATTTTCCTTAAGATTTGTTATGTCTTGTTGCAGAATCACAAAATGGCTGAGGTTGAAGGCACCTCTAGCCCCAACCCCTGCTCAGAGCAGGTTCACCATAAGCAGATTGCTCAGGCCTGTGTCCGGTTTGGTTTTGGACATCTCCAGGGTTAGACTCCACAATCTGAGTAGTTTCTTCCTATGCTTGACCACCCTTTACCACGAAAAGGTGTTGTCTTATAGCATGAAATCTATATGCAATTTCCAAATGAACTTTTCTGTGTTTCAGTTTTTGCCTTTTGTCCTTTGACTTGATGCTACAGTGAAGAGTCTGGCTCAATCTTCTTTATTCCCTTAATCAGATTTTTATGGCTCAGATCCTGCTGAGCTGCTTTTTCCCCAGTCTGAGCAATCCCTGCTCTCTGACTTTCTTTGCATCAGAGGTGCTCCAGTCCCTTAATCACTTTTGTGGCCCTTTACGGAACTCACCTCTAGTTGTAAATATCTGTATTGTATTGGGGTTCTCAGAGCTGGAAACAACCCCTCAGAAGTGTCTCACCAGTGCTGAGCAGAGAGGATGGATCACCTCCCTTGACTTGATGGTAATGCTTCTGCTAATGCAGCTCAGGTGGCTGTAAGCTGTCTTTGTTGCAAGAGTACATTCTGCTAGCTTCTGATTAACTCGCTGTCTGTCAGGACACCAAGGTTCTCTGCCAAGCTGCTTTTAGTCAGTCGACTCTGGGCATGTACTGGTACATGTGATTATTGCTCTGCTTTTCCTGCTGTTAATCTTCTTTGAGATTCTTCTGTGGTCTGTTGAGGTCTCTCTGGATGGCAGCACAACCATCTGGCCTATCAGCCACTCCTCCAAGTTTTGTATCATTTGTGAAGTTTCTGAGGGTACGCTCTCCGCCATCATCCACATCACTAGTGAAGATGATGACCAATACTGATGGAGACCAGTGACTGATGGCAACCCGTGGTGCCTGGCAGTTCAGCCAGTTTTCAGTCTACACCACTGTCCTACGTAGCTAGTACGTACTTAATACTTATTTACTATGTGCTTAAGTACATGAGATGTACTTAATGTGCACTTCATGAGAATATTATGGGAGAGAGTGTCAGGTCTTACTAAAGTTGAGATAAATATCATCCACTGTTCTCACCTTGTCTGTTAAGGCAGTCATGAATTGTAGAAGACTATTAGGTTGGTCAGACTTGTTTTCCCCTTTATAAATCTGTGCTGACTACTTTCAGTCACCTTCTTGTTGTTCACGTGACTGGAGGAAACTTTAATGATTATTTCCTCAATCACCTTTCCAGGGATTGAGCTGAGATTGACTGGCCTGTGGATGCCTAGAGAGAAAGAGTTTCTTGCTGTTCTTGAAGATGGATGATACTTGCTTCCTCCCACTACTCGGAAATCTCCCCTGTTCCTCATGACTTTTCAAAGGCAACCATCAATAATGACATCCATCAGCTCCCTCAGCACTTGTGGGTCCAACATTTCAGGCCCCATGGCCTTTTGTCTGTGCAGTTCAGGTATTCCTCAGTGTGATCTTCCTACACTGAGGGTAAGCATTCCTTGTTCCAGACTTTGTACTGTCTCATGGGCCTGGGATCCCTGAAGGCCAGTTGTACTGGTAAAGACTGAGGCAAGGAAAGTACTAAGTATCCTGTCTGTTTCTGTGTCCCTGGTCAGAAGTTTCCCTGCCCTATTCAACAATGGGTTCATGTTTTCTCCAGTCTTCCTTTTGTTGCCAGTATATTTGTACAGATCTTTTTTGTTGCCCTTTAGATCTCTCACCAAATTCAAATCCAGGTGGGCTTTAGCTTTCCTAACCTCATCCCTGCACAATTGGACACCATATTCCTGGTTTCACATCTTGTACCTGTTGGTTTTATGTTGGAGTTCAATCCCTTTTTCACCCAAGTAGGCCCCCAGACACCTGTGCCTGATCTTGTGCTTGCTTGATTTTATGCGTTCTAGGGTGAGCCTTTGGCTTGGAGGTGATGCTTCAGTCATTGGAGATGGTGAGCAGGGACATCAGCATGGTTTCCAGGCCTATAAAGCTGTATTAGCAGCTCGCTTTGTGAGAACTGTGATATCTATGCTGGTGCTGTTTGACTGTGGTGATTACCAGGGCGATGTACGGTGAAAAGGGAGAATTTTCATTTCATTCTCAGCACTACAGAACTTGAACTGCAGCTCAGGCACACCTTGTGAATTCGTTGTTTACCTATAGCCTACGTTAGCATCACTGACCAGGAGGGAAAGTAGGTTTAGGTATTAGCATTGCCTTACAGGTCACTTATTTGATTTAGGGCTTTTCTTGGCTTTTTATGTGTGTCTTCATAAAGAACACAACTCTTATTTCTGTTTACATTGTAATTCCTCGGTTTTGTTCTGTCTAATGTGTTGAATCAGAAATTCAATTACTGCAGTAGATTATTTAGAAAATGGAGTTACTTAATCTGTCAAAATCTATAAAACTGCTTCTAGAACAAAGTCTAGATAGTTTGGAGACTGGGAAAACAGTAGCACCATGAAAGTATGGCGTAGGGATTTTGGCAGACCTTTGGTATTTTCTGTTTATACAGATTTCTTTTATCTTGTTTGAAAGGCGTTTGTGAGGCTTACATTCTGCAACCTCTGTTCTGAGTCCTTGCAAGCAAGCATACATGCTTAGAAAACAGCCCAGTAAAAGGTATTTTATCTGAGTTCAAAGCTAATGTGAAGTCCACAGTAACTCCTTAATCTTCAGCAAACCATGAGGGTATTTTTGAGTTTCTCAGTACTGAAATGTTGTTTGACCAGCAGTTTTATACCCTTCTTGTTGAATATAAAGAAAAGTCACTGTTTTTGTTCCTTCTTTAGCTGATGATCACTCCCAGGAATTCTGACTTCTCTCCAGAGAACCTGATCAAGTGCATATGGAAAGAAAAACTTGTGTCTGACAGCTTAAATAAAACTGGATAGAACAGTTCTCAGCGATTCTGAATTCTGGAGACAACTAAAACTGACAGATAAACTGGAGATGTGCCAGTGATGCATGCAGCTATACATCTTTCTTCATCTACTTTATAAGTAGTGTCTGTCCTCCCCTGCTTCCACTAATGTCAGACTTTACATTAGTAACAGTTCATTGTGTTCAGTTAAAAAATTGATTTTTTTTGATGTCCCCTCCTACCATGTAGACTTAAATTTGGAGGGGTTGGAAGTTTTCCTTTTGAAAACAAGCGTTGGCTCAGCTGTTCAGAACTGCTGGTTTTTGATCACTCAGGATTTGATTCTGTTTTGTCCTGTCCCGTAGACAGTCTGTTTCCATTCTATGGTCTTGGGTTTCCTTAAGGTTGTCCTGTCAAGTGTGGCTTGGAGCTTTATTTCTTAAAGAAGCTCATAGCCGAGTGGGCAGATTGGGCAAGTTATTTCATTCCATAGCTGTTGTATTCTTCTACTTGGATAGCCATCACTGTCCTTGCTCCCTCTTTGGCTGAGTAGAGGCAAGTCTTACTCTGTTTTCCTGTCTCTGCAGCGTACCTCCCAGACTCTGTGCACCTGGGAATATGATAGGTGTATACTTTTGCCTGTGGAAGAGTAGGAAAATTAGTCAAGATGTAGAAACTGTTCTTTCAATTATGAGTGTATGTAGTGTGAGAGCTGACTGCATGGAATAAAAGAAGGATTTAGTTTCAAGTACTACTCGGAAGTATTAGGCTTTGACTGCACAGCTGTGTACTGCTAGCAGATACACCACTTCAATTTAAAAAAAAATCTTTTACAAAACTGTGGTGTTAAACCCTTCAGCACAGAACTGGCAAAATCAGTCACTTGACTCAGATGTGTTAGAATCTGCTGTATAGCTGGTACCTGAAGTCCTCTTCTCTTTGTCTGACTTGCAAGACTGCACGTTCCCCTCATCTTTATTTCTGTAGTTCCACTGGTACCTGTGGTCCTTGACTTTGCAAATATTCATCTAAAGAGGTGCATGTTTAGTTAAACAAAAACATCAAAATGGTACAACAGTAGGATCTCTCCTTTACTTTCTTCCTCTGAAAGAGGTAATGTTGCTGATGAGATTTGGACTTGAATCTACTCTAGCAAGTTTTAAGAATGGGAATTATGTATTTGCCTTACTTGAAAGAAATGTTAAGTTTCTCATCTACCTTGTGAAAGGCTCTTGGAAATCAAGTATTCTGTCATGTGCAGGAGCACAACTGCTGTTCATGTAACACTTAACTATCTGCTGTCTTGTTTCCAGTAGTTTACAAGATTCCATCATCGCTATAATTTGAAGTGTTGCTGCATAGTATATGGATAAATTACTCATGATGCTGCAAAGTGGCCATAGTGATTTTTACTACTACAATTCTGATAATTAGAGAGGCTTCTTATGGCAGGTTACAGGCACTTAAGTCCTGAACATTTCTGTGTAAATCTGACTGTAGCTAGTAGTTGATTTTGTCTTCTAGAAATAATCCTATGTTGACTGAAATGGCAAGAATCAAGTCAGAATAGAAAATTAATTTATCAATTTGCAGCTAGTCTACAAAACGAACTACTGTTTTCTGTTCGCACTGTATCTTGGAAAAAATCACAAGAAAGAACAGACATTTTTAAAGTTGAAAAAACCCCCAAACAAACCCAGATTTAACATACTGGAAAATACCCATCATATGTGACAGGATTATAGAAGAGTTCCCTGTGACATGGGAAACTGAGGTAGGAAGACTTGTCCAGAATCACACGGCAGATTCCTGCCATGTCAGTAATATTTTTTATTTGGTGGGGTCTTTTTTTTTTTTTTTTTAATTTTTTACACTTAGCATCATAGACACTGAATCTATTTTTGATAAAGGGTCTGTGGCTTTCTACCTGGTACCTTGATGGTGGTAACTTTAATTATATTCTTCTGGGACAGTTCCCTAGTCCATATTAATAACAATATTAAAAAAGGGGGGGGGGGGGGGAAATTCAGGAAAAGAACAAGGACATGTAGAAGAAAGGACTAAGTAATCTTTAGTTCAGTGGACTCAGCTTCAGTGGAAGATTAACTGTTCTTCAATGCAGTTTTACTGGAGTTGAAGCAAACTGCATGGAAACTGGGAAATTCTGTCATTCCTTCTGTAAAACTGGACACTGCCAGTTTTTCTATAACAATTAAATTTGCACATCTTCACAAAAAAAAAAAAAAAAAGAAATTAGGAGAAAAGTCTGAGGTTATTTTCAGCTGCCTGTGTGGGAGATCAGAAGACCAGCACTTTGAACACAGGTCTTTAACTCTTGTGTGGCTCTCACATTAAAACATTAAATGACCAAGGAACTGTGCCTCTCGGGACTCTAAGTTGGATCTTGGACAGCTACAAGTTTTGTAGGTCAGTGCTGTTCATCCAGCTTTGGAAGATACCTTGAACAAAGCTTCTAGATAGAACATTGAATGATCACAGTGGTGTTCAGGGTACAGCTTGTTTAGTCTCTGGGATGTTCTATCTCAAGTTCCTATTTTGTTTTGCTTCCACAAGAGTCTTAAGAGTCTACTGATCTGCATGGAAATGAGACAGGGGGAGGACTTGAAAAGAAGAGTCAAAGGATTAGGCAAAAGATGTATTGCAGAGTTAAGTTCCAGCTGCCCAGAGTTGGCTGATGCTGCATTGCAGGGAGGGAAGGAAAGGAGATAAATCTGACCACTTCTTGAGGCTCCTTTTTACATTTACATTTTGTACAATACAATGAAGTATTTTGTCCTGTCATGTTTCACAAGCATGGGTGTTCTGTTCTAATCTTTCCTCTAATGACAAACCACTTGTGTAGACTTCAGTGGGAGATACTGAACTCCTCAACATGCTGTTTTTGTATCATGTGTCCCAAGGGTTGAAGAATCTAGTTGATAACCTTAATAAAATATTTCTGACTGACACTTTGAGGCAGCAGGTAAAAGCTTCTGTCCAAAAGGACCTGAGAAACTCATTGTTACATAATATTTGGTTGTAAGACATCTGTTGCAGAAATTGTCAAGCTGTTGAACAGCCAAAATGCAAGTTGCTTTCCTATGTCTACCATTCATCCCTAGACCTATGAAAGTGATGTAGCAGAGTTTATCTTGACCTTGCGAATGATTGTATGCCATTTGATAGCAAGCTCAACATGTGTAGAAAGGGCACAGCCCTTGAAAAACACTTGCAAACCTCTGAGTGCTTTGGACTGTCTTTCTGTGTTTTTGACCTAGATATGAAAGTTAAATCTTTATTCCTTATATTTTTCAATTATGAAAGGAAAACATTATTGAATTTTCTTAAATTTGTCTTTTTAATCTTAGAGCAAGCTGAGAACACTTTCTCCACCAAGGCTTGCCGAAATGTGCATCTAGCTTTTCTCCTTTATTTGAAAGTGCTCCTTAAATTATATATAAGTTCGTGTAGTCACCTTCTCCTGTTTGGTCTGTGTTGCATTTCTTCAGTGTTTTCACAGAAGCCAGCACCAAAAAAACCCCAATTAACTGGCTTTACAGGGTAATTTCTGGCTGCCCTTAAACATTTCAAGGTCTCAGAACACTGTCCTATTTCAATTGTTTTTAAAGGGTTTGATTTCTGTTTTGTTTTGTTACTTTCTTTTTTGGAAGGTTTCCTATGCACGACCAAGTTCAGCTTCTATCAGAGATGCAAATTTGTATGTTAGTGGACTTCCAAAAACAATGACACAGAAAGAACTGGAACAGCTCTTTTCCCAGTATGGACGCATTATTACTTCTCGTATTCTGGTTGACCAAGTCACTGGTAAGTAGACAGTTTGGCACATCCTCTCATTTTTAGACTGGCAGCTTAAAAAATATTTCACCTTTCAGTACAATAGTCTTGTCTCTAGAATGTATGAAAGGTGTATGTAGGCCAGAAAATGCAATTTTCTGCTGGAATTGTTCATAAATATGCATGGACAAAAATAGATTGTGGAGTGTACTGAGCCAGCTTGAGTCATTTCCACCCTGAAGGTGCAGGTTTGAAGCCTGTTTCATGGCTTGTGATAAATTCACAGCTGCTATAATCTTACTTACCAAGCTGCTGCGCAAAAATAGTCCCTGTGTGCCTTATGAAATGCTATTAAACACTTTTTTATAAAAATAAAATTTTATGCAGAAATGCACAGCTGGTTCTCTGAGGCTAGGATTACAAAAGACCCAGAGACTGGTAATTGCTGTTAAGACTGTTTTCAAGGTTGCCTCATTAACTTTGGACACACTGAAGAACACGAACTTTGAGTTCCTTGTTTTGTGCTTAGCAGTGCCTTAAAGATCTGAGCTCTAGCAGGTCAGTTGCGTTGTTGCAGTATGTGTCTTAACCAGTGATTGGGTTTCAGTGACACTGTGATTACTCTCGAGACTTGGACTGAAGAGTTTTTGCAGGTTCAAATGGCTGATCTTGAGGAACTTTATAATTTGTTACCTTACCTGATTCCAGCAAGCCTGTTCCAAAAATAAGCTATCAAATGAAAAGCCAAATATATGACAGAGGTATCGAATTTGCAAAGCAAAATACAAAGGAGCAGGGCTCTCCCAAGTCTCCCAAAAAACTGGGAGTGTGGGGCAGAAGTATTGATTTACTCACATAATTATTCCCTGAATAATAAGTTAGCTTGCATTTTTTTTTGTAGTTGTACCTTTTCAAAAATCAGATGTCATTGTGGGTGGCAAACAGCTTTCAGCTGTAGGTCACGAAGTTCTCAAATTATTTTACTTTGAAAGGATTGTGCATGCCAGTGTTGTGACACTTGACTGACCCGTAGAGTCCCTTGTATGAACTCCTTTGCAATTCCATTGTGTTAACAGAAATCTCAGTGTCGATACGTAATACTTATGAAGTGTTTTAATAGTGAATTGGTGAGTGTAGAGAGGCAGGGAAAGGAAAGCTGAAGGCCAGCTAGTAATTTTTAGAAGCAGTGGATTTGTAAGTCAGATTGCCAGTGTTTGTGAAATAAATAGCTATTTACAGTACGTTCCTGTGTATTCATATATAGAAATCGTGAGATCTGATAAATGGGCTGAATAAGTAAATGTAGTTAAACTTTTGAATGTGTACTGTAATTCTAAGTACTCATTAATCCTAGTATGTGCACAGGAGTTCTCTGGCATAGACTGTTGTTCAGGTTTAAACTTTCTTCCCTCTTAGTAATTTGGAAGAGTTAGACTCAAAATGGTGTGAATAATAAGGTTGTGACACAAACTGACAGACAAAAAATGCAAAGTTGAAGCTGTGACATTTGCCTCCTCAAAGCTTTCTTATGCCTGCTCGTTGTCACTTTGATGGTTTAAATCATCATTGTTTATGAATAGAGTACACTTTTTGTGGTTAATGTCTTTATCAGGTGAGTACAGGTGTCTAACTTGTCTGTTTATTCATGAACCAAAATATAGAGGGACTCTAAATGGATTTAGGAATATTACAACAAAGCGTGCAACTAACTGGTGTTGACTGTAGTAGCTTTAATGTTAATTGGCTCAACTATTGACACCTAATATGTTTATATTTTAGCCACAGTATAAACCTGAGGTGTGAAGTTTCTAAGAGCTTCCATAAGCACTTGCTGAACCCCTTGCATGTTGTCTTTGACTTTTCTATATCAAGGAAGGATCTATGGCCCAAGAAAAATTCCCCTCAAAAATAATACCTACATAAGTATAGTGGTGCGCTGAAGCTGAATCTTTTACGGAGAGGTAACGATGGACTGTTAAAACAGGACCATAATTCCCATTACTTCAATCTAGAACCTGCACTCTCTTCTTCATCCTCTCAGCATATTTGCTCCAAAGGAAACTTGAAGGGCTGCTGCAGGAGAACGTAAGCCATTTCTTCCTGATGGGAAGCAGATGACTAAGCAAGGGGAAATGCGTTTAAGCTGAAAGAGGGTAGGTTTAGATTAGATATTAGGAAGAAGTTTTTCACTGTGAGGGTGGTCAGACACTGGAACAGGTTGCCCAAGGAAGTTGTGGATGCCCCCTCCCTGGAAGTGTTTAAGACCAGGCTGGATGGGGCTTTGAGCAACCTGGTCTAGTGGAAGGTGTCCCTGCTGATGGCAGGGCGATTGGAACTACATGATCTTTAAGGTCCCTTCCAATCGAAACCATTCTATGATTTACAGAATTTCTGGGATTTTTAGATTCTGCAGTTGTATGAACTGAACAGAAGTTACAGTGGAGCTACTTCTGGGTTTGCCTTCATCCCCCACAAAATTGCTTTGTTTTAGAATTGTGCTTTGGTCTGCTATGTTTAAGTAATCTACTCTGTGTTCCTGCTTGTAGCAAAAGCTCATTTCTACTAAGCTCAAAATTATATGTTCACAGCAATTGGCCACTAATGTAATGATTGGCTATGAAAATCAAATGTTAACATCTAATACTCTATAGTCTCTGAATTAATTATTATATGCTTCCTTTGCTTCCCTCACCCTGTGCAGGGGTATCAAGAGGTGTGGGGTTTATCCGGTTTGACAAGCGAATTGAAGCAGAAGAAGCTATCAAGGGCTTGAATGGCCAGAAACCTCCAGGTGCCACAGAGCCCATCACTGTAAAGTTTGCTAACAATCCAAGCCAAAAAACCAGTCAGGCCATCCTTTCCCAGCTGTACCATTCTCCAAACAGAAGGTATCCAGCACCTCTAGCTCAGCAGGCTCAACGTTTTAGGTGAGTCAAATACATACTTGTGTGCAACTGTGCTGGAAGCCACAAGTTCCCATGGGCTTTTTTGTTTCCCTCCACTCTTACCCTTCTCTGCTCATCCGGTTTCTGTGTGTAAATGAAACACATGAAAATGTTGAACTTCAGCTGTGCTCCTACAATACAGCTAAAAGCAAAAGTGGATTCCATCCTATTGACAGCATTTCAGTATCTAATAAACCTACTTAGAGTTGAATCAAGATTACATCTTTTTCTTCTGTACAGTCACTGAAAAATCCCTTTTTAAAGGTTATTTTTAATTTCCTGGGTTATTGTTGATTAATGTGCAAGTTGATTCAGTTAACATTGACCTAGGCAATTCAATTTTCTTCTTAGCCGTATGGTGTGCCACAGCCGGTCTCTTCTTCTCCACCCCCTAACTTTCCTCCCCATTCTGGCTTTCAGTTTTTTCCTAGTCAGTTGTTGAAATTCTGCATGCCCCACTTTGTTTTCTCTTACTGCAAACTTTTGTAACGAAGATTACTCAAATACTTTCTGCATGCGTTTTTTGTGTATATGTTCCCATCACGTTGAAACTACAGCCATACAGTTCCATGTGATATTTAGTGTATTGAAAAGGACAGATGGTGAGAACAAAGTGAAACAAACACTGTATTCTATACATTCATGAGTACCTTGAATTTTTTTCAGTTATTTTGATTGTTTCTTCCCACTCTCTGCCCTGGGATATGTGACTGGCATATGTTAAACAGTAATAGACTCAAAGCAGTTTCTGTTTTATTTTTCAAGAAATAAAATCAGCTGGCAATTTGCTTCAAAGAGAATACACCAAACTTCAAAAGCTGTGCATTGGCTACCTTCACTTTTAGGCTGAATGTTCAGAGTTCATGGACTGCACTTCTGGCAGAACTTCTGAGTTCTTGTCTTCAGCTTTTCAGCCTTACGTGCTGCAAGTGTCTCACAGGTGTGAAGGTCAGGGCTAGAGTAAGCTTTCTGTGCTAAGGGAAGGGATAAACAATTTTATTCATTACTTGGTGGATTTTCTTACCATTTCTTAGGTATTAAAAAGGTTAATTTAAGCAGTGTGCTAAATATTGAATACAAGTAGGCTTGCCATTGTTCCATAGGCAGAGCACAGGGGCAGAAGTTGCACTGGCAGGATGGACCCAAGTGCATTATATGAAATAAGATCATGAGGGAGCTGTTGTACAGCCTGTGTGTTACAGCATTCAGCATATTTTGGCGAGTCTGGCCTGCTAACTCCTTGAGTTCTTCTGAGTGTGCTTGTTCCCAGATACTCGGCTGTGTTCAGTATTACTCTGATACTGGCTAGATAGCGTCTGTGTTTAACAGATGCTCCAGGTAGATCTATCGTGATTCGTAAAAACTCTCCAACTTGTGGAGCGTTTTTCTTTGGATAAGACCTGAAGTTCTTTGCAGTTATGTAATTGCAATAGACTACCCCTGTGCTGCAACATTCGACTTTGAACCTTAAAAATTTTATTTGATTGTTTGTGTTTTGTTTTTGTTTAATGAATTAATGTTTAATGTTATGAATGCCTATTTAAATTTCCCTGGAAAGTTGTTTTTTTCTGAGATACTAAGTGTAAAGTGGTGCCTGAAACAATCTTAAGAGGTACTGTGATTTGCTCCACTTAAAAGTATAAAGGTGACAAAAAGCACTGAGTAGGTACCAAGTCTGTAGTGAATAGCAGGGAGAGTGTCCTGGTTTTTGCTAGGATAATTTTCTTCTTAGTAGTTAGAATAACTGTGGTTTAGATTCCAGTTCTCTCCCCTACTTCCTGGGGTGGGGAAGGTGGGAGAGCAGGCTGTGTTTGGCTGCAGGGTGCAAGCCAAAAGGGTGAATCCACCCAAACCACCATAGAGAATAATACTTTTCTCACTTTCATCGATGTGCAAGGAAGAAAAGCTTGAACTGACTGGTCAAGAGAAAACTAGGGTTGCAGACAAAACCAGATTTTTCTATTTTTTTGGGAAAGCTTTCAGGCTTCTGTTTAAAAGAGACAACCTTAAAAGGGACAGCCTTGCCAGATTTTAAATTTTTATGTCTGTAAAGGGAAATCTGTCTTTTTTTAGGTCTTTGCTTTGCTGTTGTTGCAGCATTCCAGCTCTGTTGCTGACTATGTAGTTTAGATTGCACCAATGCTTCAGATCTTTCATGTCTTTCACTTGCAAGAAATCTTAGCTGTTCACATTTTGGACAGAATTACCTAAAGCAGTTGCCCTGTCTGTGTTTAACGGTTGAGAGAGGCCTGAATATAGCATAAACTTCAGTAGTGAAGAACGATGGGATCACTACAATGCTGCTTTTCTTGAAAAATCTTGACCTGGACTTTCAGAAGCAGCTATATGTATTTGTTCTTCAGTTTCTGTAGGATATGCAACTTAAAGCATCTTTCCAGTGAATGCCCATGAGAATTTTTCCAGAATATTTTTAAGTCGTCCAGGTAACTGATGAAAACTGTTATGGTTATATCACTACTGTATGAAGTCCTGAGCCAACTGCTCTACAGCAAGGACCTGTAAATGGTCATGTTTCTGGAACTCTTCACCTTCCTCTGCAACCCCAAATGTTAATAACATTAGACCTGTCATCCACACCAAGTTTTCTAACTTCCTCTTTTTTTGCTCTTTTAGGTGTTCATTAGCTTACTTTCTTGTCAGTGCATTCTGCAAACCTTGCTCATTGCAGAATCATAATGCTCTGTAGTTTGAGACATTTACTTAGCTGCAAACAAGGACAAATATTTTTTTCTTCCAGGTTTTTTTTGTGCACAGCTGTAGTTCCACTACTGCAGCACTTGAATTTGAATTCTCTATACCAGTAATGGTTCTTAAATCATATAGCTCATTACTGGAGAGAAATCACAATAAGATACAGATCTGTAAGGTAGCTGTAAGCTAAAAACTAAATCAGATGTACCTTTTTATCTAAGCTTCTGTTTTGTGGAGTTCTGAAGAGAACCTTTAACAAGACTTTTGCTTCACATGTCTGGGCATTGCCAGAAAGAAACTAGAGCTTCTTTAGGGCACAAGTTTTCTCAGGGAAGCACTTCAAGGGATTTCAGGAATAAGTAATAGGATTGGTAGTCAGTGCATGTTCTGGGTATTGGCTAGGTAATTCCAAAGGTTTTAGAGCTGTGAGTGCATACTGCAGTTTAGCATCTTGGGGGAAGGTGAGGGAAGATATACATGGAGAAAGCTTACAGTCTAATATATATGTGTGTATATATTGTAAAAACACTTTATTCTGGAAAAGAGTAGGAAAATTAAAAATCTCTTTTGCAGTTCACGTTCTACCTTATTTTACTCCTGCAAAAGCATGCGTCTGTTTGGGTATTCAAGTCAGCACACTGTCAGAAGCCTCAGTAAAGACTTCATCCAAAACAAGTTAGTAATCTGTGAAATGTCACTGAGGTGGTCACTGACTAACTTCGTGCTAACAGTCTTTGACTTGGACTGAACTTGTGGCTGGTAGTGGTGCATTTTCTGAACTGAACTAGTTATGGTTGTGGATACTACACAAGAACATCTGTTTTGTGTTCGCTAACTGTATCAGGTGTGATAAGGTGCCACAGCTCTTTCAGTGGTGATACTTTAACTTTGCATGAGATTCTGTACGGTGCAAGGGATGTGGCAGTAGTATACCAGCTTTCCTGAAGATTAAAGGGTGGAAAAGTCTGAAGACTGAACACTTTCCTAAATGTTTTGCAGGCTGGACAATCTGCTCAACATGGCTTATGGAGTAAAGAGGTAATAAAGGACTATTAGGTTCATAATAACCAAATTAACGTAAAGCATTTTGCATACTCCAGCTTTTTCAGTAAGACTTACCTTGGATTTTTGCATGTTAAGACTTCAGCTGAGATTGTTCATTTTGGTGCATTTTGCATGAAAGAGACAAACCTTTTAGCGGTTCATGGAATTCCCGTTTCAGTTTGATTTACTAATCCTCACTGGTTTTGTGGCATGCTTTTCTTTTGCTTTTCTGTGTTACTTAATCTGAGACAGACCTAGCACTCTTCCACCTACTCGTGTATAGTATTGTACATATTATTTGTGCAGTTGGGGGGGGTGGGGGAATATTTATGGTGTTACCTTATTAGTCTGGCAAACATATTCATGCTATGAAAAGCCCTGTATAATTTTCTCTTTTATTTTGAAATTTCTTTGGGATTTTCTGTGGACATCATACTTTATGATTCTGTTTTGTTTTCCCCGTTCTTTAGTAGGTTTCCTCCAATGACCATTGATGGAATGACCAGTTTGGCTGGAATTAACATCCCTGGACATGCAGGAACTGGATGGTGCATTTTTGTATACAACTTGGCCCCTGATGCTGATGAGAGTATCCTCTGGCAAATGTTTGGACCCTTCGGAGCAGTAACCAATGTGAAGGTCATCCGTGACTTTAACACCAACAAGTGCAAAGGCTTTGGATTTGTGACTATGACAAACTATGATGAGGCAGCCATGGCAATAGCCAGCTTGAATGGATACCGCCTTGGGGACAGAGTATTGCAGGTCTCCTTCAAAACAAACAAAACGCACAAAGCCTAACAATTTATTCTCAGTGCATTAATACACGAAAACTATACAACACAGGCAATTTACAAGAAGCTTTACGCATTAGTAAATGCCTTTGTTGTATACCAGTGTGGATATGGGGATAAAATGACTACTTAGCATCCTAAGAATATGTGAGATTTTTTATTGCTAATATTTGAATTAAAACTTCTTAAATATCGTTTGTGTTTGAATATTGACAAGAGGTACAGGGTTTTTACCTGTCACAATACATATTCTATTGCCTTCTTTGAAGAAGGTGGACCTTTTAAAATGCTTCAGCTAAGGGAAAAAAGTTTTTTTTTTTTTTCTTTCTACATGACTGCCTTTAACATATGAGTAAATATTGAGGCTTTGTGTGGTATTTCTTAAGTTGTTTTTATGTTATTTCTTGATTTGCCTTGTGTTTAATTTACTACTTAATGCATTGCTGTTTTGTTGTTCAAGAAAAGTATTTGAAGTTTACATTTTATTTATAAAGTTATAAGCAGTATTTGCAGTATTTATTTTATAATTATCATTTGGGTTGGGGAATGGGAACACATTATAAAAGCTTATTGTAAGAATACTGGAGAACTTTTCGTAAAGCAGTACCTTGCCAAAGAGATAAGAGCCTCTTTGATGTGGGTTTAACAAAGCATCTATTTTTATAAAAAAATAAAAATAAAAATAAAAATTTGGAGAAACTTTTTACTGGTCCTGGAACAAATATTTTGACTTGAATACTTTGAGAAAACTCTTCATATGACACCTAGTGAGCTTTTAAAACTTACCAGGAAATTTGCAGTTGCTGAGGAAAATTTAGAAAGATTTATGATGTAGAAATGCTTTTGAGACCTTTGTATTAAGAAGTAGAGTCAATGGGATGCACTGTTGGTTTCATTTTTGTAATCATCAGTGGAGTCTTTGATCCTTCCTGGTTATTAAGTGATAGGTGGCTCACATTAATTTGTGATTTTGAAACAAAGGAAAATTTAAAAATAGAATATAAGAGCAAGCAGGAAATTTAAAATACTGAGAGATGGGGGAAAAAAAAATCTGTTCTTCCTAAAGAATTCCCTTCAGATAGAGCTCATGGTGTTTAGTGATGTACTTGCTATTGTTTGAAGAATTGTTTTGTCTTAAGAAAAGACGTTGAGCATGGTTTGCACAGTAGCAAATCATCAAAAGTGGCCTGAGTTGGGTATATTTGGAGGTATTTTGAAAGTTATGTTCAAGGCTAACACCTGAGCTTTGTGTAATGTAAATAAGACCTTGAGTTATGAATCTTTTGGCTATTTTTAATTTTAGTTTATTTTTTAAGTTACATGCCAAGTGATGTTCAATTTTGAATGTTTTTGTATGAGTTTTTTCTTTGTAAATGGCATTAACATTGTTACTTGAGGTCTGCTTATTCATTTTTGTTGTCCTGAGGACTTGAATTTACAGTGCATCAGATCTGTTGCTATTTTTGTCTGTAGATAGTCTAGCTTCAGCTGTTTATGGTGATGCTACATTTTTGTTTATAAATATGTTTGTGGTAAAAAAATTAGTATAATCATAGGTTTTGAACAAATTTCCTTACATTTTTCATACAAAAACCATAAATACCTGTATGCTATTGAAGTTTAACTTTGTATGATGCTTAAATCACTATTTGGGGAAATAGAAAGTCTTTACCATGTATTGAAGAAATTTAAGAAAAAAAAATACAGAATATTTTCTGATTAGCATCTAGCTTATAATAAATTTTTTAAAAAAAGCTGAGGGTTTGATGCCTTCACCCGGATGCACTGACAACTATGTAGTTACATCCTGCTTTTTGTATAAACTGAGATGCTCATATGCTTCCCCTTAGAAAAAGCAATGTTCTATGCATAACATAGTTGTACACTATCTTTGCAGTTGCTTTTGGTTCTTGTTCTTTTAAATTGTAGTTAAAAAATTTTCAGTATAGTACAGTACATATACTGTGAAGCGCGTGCTAAAGTGAATAAGCGAGTTTTCATGCTGACCCACTCAATGCTATTCAAAAATCAATTGGCTTCCTGAGCACTTCCTCATTCTTAGGTGCATTTAGATTGTTAAAGCTAATCCTCTGCATTAAAAGTTGTATATACTATAGAAATCACAAACTTTCCAATGTGAGGAAAACAGTAGCTATATGCTTCTTTCCTATACTACTGTAGCAACTAACGGCATTGATGAGAAGGCGTGTAAATTGGGCTTCACTTTACAGTGTTTATCAGAGCACTTAGGAAAATATAAGGCTGATATTTATTTGAAGTTGTATAGTATGACTTAATTCACATCTGTTGGAATAGAAAATATATTCTGTTGAGTATTTAAGAGGTTGTACATGTTTTCTTTTGTGTTTGGATCCTTTGTACTTTTTCATGTTCAGTACATCAATAAACAAAGTTGAAGGGAAAACAGTGTCACGAGCAGGTCTTTTACCATACTGTCCTTTGCTTTAATGGTAAGCAATCTGAGCGAAAGGCTTCTGCAAAGCTCTTGAGCTCCTTTTAACATAGCTTAGGGTCCTGGTTACCAACAAGGAGGTAAGATAGTGGAACTGTTCTCTTATGTTAGAATCAGTGTTGAATCTTCTCAGTTTGGTTTTATATGAGCCAATCAAAACTTAAGCTGTTATAATAAATGAGGGTCATTAAACACATTCAGTAAAAACTAACTTGCTGTCTGTCTAGCAGACTGCTATTTCGTGTAGCTGAGTTAATGCCCTAGTGTGTTAGGATAGATACAGAGAAGAGGAAAGGATTTACTTTTGATTACTATGTCCATTTGCTTTTTAATTACTGCATTAATTTCTGGACTTCTTTGATTGAGTGACTATTCAGTTAACCTTACTTTGCTCTTCTCTTCCTGTCCCACCTCTTGAAGAAATTCTTTAAAAATTAGTCAATTCTCTCTTGCCCTTCTAAAGTACATATACTCCTAAATTCATTTGCTTTGCTCAGTTGAATGAGAGTGAATTTCCACCAGTGAAAATACAATTCCAAAAGTGGTTTATGTAGTATAGCTTTTATTTTTAACTGTTTCCTTTCACCTTTTTTTTTTTACATCTTTACTGTGAGATTTTTTAATAAACCTTGTAGCTCACATTGTGGTGTGGAGCATCTCCCATCACTACAGTCTGATGGAGTCAGGTTTGCTTGGATGGTGGGGTCATAAGGCTGTGAATGACACAAGTAATAGTACCTCAAGATGACAATCATAACCAGTGTTAACAAACTGACTCTTTATATTTTCTTATAGAAATACTATGTACTGATGGCTTTTTATATGGTTATGTTCTTTGGTGGCTGGAGTGCTGAAAGGATACAAGATTCAGTACTTGGCACCAAATGAGGAGCTATATTTGGAGTTCATATTCCAGCAGGGACATCTGTGTGTTCAGCTTGTGCTCTGTCACAGAAGGATAATTTTAGTTCTCAGCTTACACCAGTTTGAGTATAGTGTAACTAGCCACAGTTGAATTATTTTCTAATATGGAAAGGAGGACAAAATGTCTTTAAACACCTTCAGTTTAAAATCAAAGCTGCTTCTTTGTTGAGGGTTAGCTGCAGATAAGCAGTCAGTTGATGAGCAACACTAAAATTACCAGTTTTAAGTGCAGTTGCACAGAGGAAAGGTCAGTCCTGAAAAATATAAATTTGATTTTATGTAGTTGAGCGCCTCTGGGTAGTTGGAGCTCATGAGAAAAGGGAATGTGATGGAAATTTATACAGAGGTAATACTTTAAGAAACGTTTTCTGAAAAAGTTAAGGAAGAAAATATGAAACAGCTTGATGCTATATGGTGGAAGAAGACTAGTTCCTTTTGTACCTAAATAATAAGAGTCCCAACAACATCTGTAAAAATCCCTGTTGGACTAATAGTGGCAGATAAGACAAGCTGGTAGCATGTTCCTGGCAGAGAGGGTGAGCTGTAATTGGGGGACATGAGTGTTAGCTGGGGCACTTTTGGAAGGGCTCCATTACTGCAGAAACATGTTTGAGGCTTGTGTGGCCTCCTCTATGAAAGATGTATGCAATGAAGTCAACTGTGACAGATGGACTTCCCAGCTTTTCTAGAGAAAAACCTTCTTTCTAAAGAGCCTTCCTTTGGCAAGAGGCTGTTTCTCAGTGTGAATGAGGTGCATTTTTAAAGCGGGCAGCTGTCTGGGGTTGTACGTGGCGCGTATTCATTGCATAGCACCTAGGGGTCATCAGGTACTGGTAAGCCTGGGATACTTTTACCTGTACTGCTGAGCAGGCCTGGCTGCTGTTTAAAATCTATTTTGTTTTGTATTGTCGCTTCAAACACACTGTATGAAGGTGATTAAATGTATTGGAGTGGTGACTTAAGTTAAATCTTGAAAAGCAGTAGCTAGTTAGGACTTACTATAAAGAAAATTACAGCTTTATTTTATGACTAGCAGAGATTATCTCAGGTTGTTCGTTTCTCAGACTTTTACAGTAAAACCACAATTTGAGATACACTCCATCATGGGTAAAATAATAGCCTGGCATAGTGCTATTTCATACCTGTCAACACTGTTGATCTGACTGTGCTTGCACCTTCTTTTGCATTGGCCTTTGTTTGCCCAGTTGTGGAACATTTCAATGTTTGCATTTCAAAATCAAGAACAATGCACCCATTTTTATACTGAAATTTTCCTAATTAAACTTTGCTATAGAGGCACTTGTCTACAAAACTGATGCTGTGATGACAAAAACTTTGGGCCAGCAGATGTGCTAGCACATCAGACATCATCTGAGCCGAGCAGCTTAAAACAAAGCTGGGGGAGAGATGGGTCTTTTGGTGGGAGGAGGTGTAACAGGTACACTGTGATAACATGCGGGAAGTCTGCTGTTGAGGTGGACAGCAGTTTTAATCTGAAAAGCCTGACTTGTTGACCGCTCTTTTAGTAGCTATGACAGAAATTGAGGAAGAGATGTAAACGTTACGGTAACTTCAAAGCAACATGAGCAATTTTGGTGGGTTAAGAGGTTGGCTAACTTTGTGCTATCAAGTATGAAGTATTAGTGTGTTATCTTGTAATTAGTCTTCGGTTTTCTGGTTTTGACCAACATTCTGCTCTGAGACATAAATGGGAGCAAGGAAAACTTACTAGTTTTTTTTATACTTGTAAGGCCACTGTAAAAACCAAGCGTAACTGCAGAAAGCAAATAGAACATATGATCTCTTACTTTACGCACTATGCCATGTGACTTTTATACAGAAGTGAATTTAAGTCATCATGTCATTTTTAGTGACTAATGCTGTAAGGAAAGTTGCTACAACTGCTGGCAGAGTACTGATTATAATCACTGCGTATTTTACAAAAACATAAAGAGCTGGATTTTAATTTCAAGCAACTTATTAAATTATTCTCATTTATGCAGTAGGACCCTTGCTTCGTACAGCCCATGTATTTCTTTTGCCTTGAATGCAGGAGTGTTTCAGGTGTTTACATGAATGTTCTGCTGTAAAAGCCTCTTCAGATCACCCAGCTGCTGATACAACAGGACTATTTGCCAACGCTTACGAAAGACAATATTCTATAATAAAAATTTAAATAGTGCAATTTCTTTATCTCTACCTGTCTCAAAAGTTTTCTATTAACTTTTAGAAAGGTATTGTGTAGCAGCCTGTCTGTTAGAAGGCAGGTGGATATAGGTCTAAGTGAAAACTTCTTTCCTACTACTATCTGTGCTTTGTGCCATTGTATGAAATACAACAAGCAAAGTGTGGTGGCAGATTTTTTCTGTCCTTGATTAACATTGCTAATATTCTGATACATCAGAAACAGTTCAGTTGTACACTTCACTTCAAGCTGGCTGTCTTCATAGAATCATGGGATGGTTTGGGTTGGAAGGGACCTTAAAGATCATCTAGTTCCAACCCTCCTGCCATCAGCAGGGACACCTTCCACTAGACCAGGTTGCTCAAAGCCTCATCCAGCCTGGCCTTGAACACTTCCAGGGAGGAGCAGCCACAGCTTCTCTGGGCAACCTGTTCCAGTGTCTGACCACCCTCACAGTGAAGAACTTCTTCCTAATATCTAATCTAAACCTCCCCTCTTTCAGTTAAAAGCCATTTCCCCTTGTTCTATCACTACCTGCCTTTGTTAAAAGTCCCTCCCCAGCTTTCCTGTAGCCCCTTCAGGTACTGGGAGGCCACTATAAGGTCTCCACAAAGCCTTCTCATTTCCAGGCTGAACAGTCCCAACTCTCTCAGCCTGTCCTAATAGGAGAGGTGCTCCAGCCCTTGGATCATCCTCGTGGCCTCCTCTGGACTCATTCTAACTGGTCCCTGTCTGTCTTGTGTCTTCAACAGTTCATGTTTTCTGAGAAGTTAGGACTCCAGAGACTTTCTGGTTGAATTACTTCTTTCTTGAGGTGGTGTGTTGCATATTCATTGCAAACAGCTGCAGTATTCATTTTTATTGCCATAAACTTGTCTGAATTTTGAAAGTAACTGAAGTACTTGCTGCAAATGATGCCCACTCATGGTGGTCTTTTTTGTATAAGCAAAATTTTTAGTAAAGTGAGCTTAGGCTTTCTCAGATTCCTGTTCGTTGTGTTAACGCTCAACAGTTATATGTGACGTGTTGTGCCACATCCCACCTCTCTCCACCGGGGAGGACAGAGAACCTCAGACACCCAGTTCAACCCCATGGAGTAGAAGGCAAAGGAGGTCTGTGCAGCCTGTGGAAGTTTAATGGTGGAGCAGAGACCCACATGTAGGCCATGAAGGACTCCATGCTGGAGCAGAAAAGCTGAGACAAGGGCAGGTGTGACTGTACTGAGACCCCAGAGTCGCTCAATGCCAGAGCAGGGGTGAACCCCCAGAGCTGGGGGGTGAGGAGGTGCACTGGGCTGGAGACTGGTCTGCAGCCCATGGATGTCCCCATGCCAGAGCCAGGAGCTGTGCCCGAAGAGGTCCGTGACTCCATGGGAATCTGCTTTGGAACATCTTGTTCAATACCGGGAAGAGCAGCAGAGGTGACCTGACTGAACCCCCATTCCCTGTCCCCTGTGCTGCTGGGGGGGAAGGTAGAGAAATGGGGAGCAAAGTGATTTGAGCCCGGGAAGAAGTGAGGGGTGGGGGCAAGGTGTTGTAAGATGTGGTTGTTATGTCTCACTGTGCTACTCAGATGATTGGTAACAAATTAAATTGATTTTTCTTCCCCAGGTTGAGTCTGTTTTGCCTGTGACCATGACTGGTGAGGGGACCATGACTGGTGAGGGAGCCATCCCTGTCCTCATTCTAATCCGTGCCCCTTTTGTTGTGACTCCCATCCCATCTCACTGGGTGTTGGGAGTGAGTGCAGGACCTCATGGTTCTGCTGTGGGTTAAACCACCACGCTTAAGAATTTGTATGGCCATCCCTCAGAACAATGGGAGGAAGAGAGGAGGGAACCCCAAATGGGTCAAGTCTGGACCAAAAAGGAAAGTTAAAGTTGTTGAAAAGTCAGGTTATGTCTGAAGCTTATCAAGACTTTTCCTGTTTCAAAGAGTACAGTCTTCAGTCCTTTGGCTTCTTCTCAATTTCTCTTGGAAAATGAGTATTTAATTTTTGTGCTACCAAGATAGCTTCTTCAGAAAAGCAGAAGCACATAAAAAAGGATGTGAAAAAAACAAAAGCAAAGGCAGCAGAAGCTTGAAAGGGAGCTTTCAAATTGTGATAGCAAA
>NW_010288531.1:1071-1307 GCF_000700745.2 Antrostomus carolinensis | reverse complement strand
GTTATTGTAGGGTCTCCAGGGAGGGCGCATGTGGGGAGGGGGCTTGGCACAGAGCAAAAATGGCCTCTTGTCTACCTGAAGCCCCTCACTTTTAACCCCTGCACCCCCAGGATATTTTGGAGCGGGAATATGGACTCAATCCCAAAGTGCTGGCAGCTGCACCCCCCCAATGCTTCCTTCTCCCGCCCTGGAGAAGATGCTGGAGAGGGCCCCGTGGCCCCTTTTCTGGTGGGCTA
>NW_010288531.1:365-956 GCF_000700745.2 Antrostomus carolinensis | reverse complement strand
CGAGGTCCCAGTGCCCCCTTTTCTGGTGGCTTCTGGCCCTGGAGCTTGTCCCACCATGCTATTAGCAACATCTTCCCCTTGATCCACATGTTTACCAGCTTGGGACCTGCCCCTGACCCCTTGTTCTGCCCCCCTGGCTGCTGCCTGGCATGGCCGGCTCCCAGCCAGCTGCCTGCTGACCCATTTGGGGGGAAGCCCCCAGTTACAAATCCCAAATGACTGGGTATGGTGGGAAGAGGGGAGAGGGGAGAGATAAGGGGGTAGGGGAGCTGGCGGGATGTGAAGAGTTTTCATGGGAGTGATGGGTGGGGGGTGCCAGGAGGTGTCATGAGTGTGATGGGGATATGGAGGGAGGGCACTAGGGTGTATGTGGGGACACCAAAGAGGTTTTGGGGTGCTGGTGAGTGCCACATCCCCGAGGAGGCAGTGAGTGGGCAGAGCTGTGCCAGGATGGGCAGAACTTGTTATCCAGGGGTGACCTGCACCCTTGCGGTCCCCCTCTGCCTGAGGGACAATGGAGGGGACAGCAGTGGGACCCATGCCCCGTGGTGGCAGTGATGCTGGCGGGGGGGCCAGCACCCCCGGGGGGGC
>NW_010288531.1:0-351 GCF_000700745.2 Antrostomus carolinensis | reverse complement strand
GGGGCAGCCACACATACATCAGCTGGGAATCACGACGCCGTTCCCATGCCCATGTAAGGCCCTTCTCGCACCCGGCCCCTCTGCTCAGGGATTTTTCCTCGCTTAGCAAACCTCCCTCCCTCCCTTCCTCCCTCCGAGGGGGGCAGACGGACAGATGGACCGTGTATCTGGCCCCTCCAGCCCGCCCCCTTTCTCCCTCCCCACACCGAAACTGCTTGCCCAAACCAGGGGGGTACAGCTTCTTATGAAAAGTGGGGAAACTGAGTCACAGAGCCCTTAGCGGGGGCAGACGGAGGTGGGGGACACGGCGTGGGGTACGGTGCTGTCCGTGGCACTAGTCAGGCATGGGTG
>NW_010288530.1:0-6914 GCF_000700745.2 Antrostomus carolinensis | reverse complement strand
GAGCGGAGGGAAGGGAGGGCTTGGGAGCAAGGGCGGCTTTACCGGGGGTGCGCAGCGCTCCCGCCGCCAAACTACCGACAGATGCAAAAGTAACAGAGGGCACATGCGGGCTGTTTAGTCTCCCGCAGCGTTTGCGGGATCAGAGCCTCTCGTGGCGGTGAAATGAGAGCGGAGGGAAGGGAGGGCTTGGGAGCAAGGGCGGCTTTACCGGGGGTGCGCAGCGCTCCCGCCGCCAAACTACCGACAGATGCAAAAGTAACAGAGGGCACATGCGGGCTGTTTAGTCTCCCGCAGCGTTTGCGGGATCAGAGCCTCTCGTGGCGGTGAAATGAGTTTTGGCACATTGGGAACTGTTTTTTGGAGGCTTTTCTTTAACTACATGGGCTGTATACACTTCGTCCTTCATAGCACACAGATAGATAACCGTCAGGTGAGAGTTAATTAGGCAACTTACCTTCATTTTGTCGGTCGATAAAAACCATTTCCTTATGCTCTTAGTGATCAGATGCACCCGTGCAGAGCAGGCTATGAACTAACGCTTTCTGGCAGTGCTTTTACTTTTTGCAGATCCCTTTTAACGTGCAAACGAACGTAGGGGCAGCCAGGCAGCGTGGGGTTTGGTCGCTGGTCGCAGTGGTGAGCAGCGAACAGCGCGACGCCGGATCCCTCTGCGGGCCTGCCAGCTCTCTGGGTGATAAGCAATAGATACTCAGCATCTCCACTTAAAAATAACGTGTTTCTTCTAAGCCTGTTCATGTACATATTAACAGTTAGAAGGAACTTCAGAAGCTGGTTGGCCCAACTAATTTTTTTGAGTTTCCTGTGGGATGTTTTTGCTTTGGTTTGGGACTGCTGGAAGGAATAACTTATCTGACCAGATTAATTTTCAAGGCTTGAAAACACTGTGCTTTGCCAGAGCAGTGGAATGATTGTTGGCTTTGCTGACTTCAAAGTTAAAATAACCAAGTGAATCTTCCCGCTGATGTGTGGTGTAGGACCTCTGGCAGGAGCAGTGCTGTTGGAGAGAGGATGTGCCTGGAGGTGCCAGCCGCTGTGTGGGCAAGTGGTGGTGAGGGTGTGAAGTCAGAGCCTGCTGCCAGCTAGGACCTTGTGTGTCGCATGTTTGGGAGTTAGGATGGTCTTCAGTAGGTAGGTGATTATAGGCTTGTTTCAGTTGTTAAATGCAGGGGATGCTTCACTGTCAGGGTTGTGGTGGATCTGTGAATAAACGAGTGTTAGTTTTTGAAAGAAAAGCTGCTTTCTTTTCCACTATTTTTCAGTTACTAATTACAACAGAACTGTGAACCTTTCTTGTACTTTATCTGAAGAGTGATCCTGCTGTAGTTTGTTAGAGAGGTGCCCAAGGCTTTTCCCAAGCCTGCTGGAATGTTGTGTATTCAGCCTGGCTTCAAATAATACATCAGCTGCACTTACATGGAGCTACATGGCCTCAGGGCATGGGCAGGCTCTTGCTTACTCTTTGTTAGAAGTGTGCTTTCTAGTTTGTGTTGACAGGAGATTGTATTTGTGTGGCTTACCTTTCTAAACAAAAAGATGGTGGTTTTTAGGGGGATTTTGTTTCCTATCAGCCGTTCTTGACTCCTAGAATAATTATGAAGTGATTCTTCAGCCACCATGTTGAGATGCTTGAGTCCATTAATACTGACATTCAGAGCTAGCTTTGGTTTAAGTTTCATAAGTACTTCAGAACACGTTTACCAGCTCCAGAAAGAGCCTCACTGCTACCTGACTTTGAAGGCTAGCAGAGTTGTCTGCACTACCAGCTTCCGTGGATATATTTTTGTTGATCAACAATGTGAAGATGTGCAGTTCCTGGAGGACAGTTTTAATACAAAGGTGAAAGCAATAAGGCAGGTCCTACAAAAGTAGAGTATTGTTAGATACTGCCTCTGAGGAAATACTTCTAGTTCTTAACCCCACTTATTTTAAAGGAGGTAGAGCAGCTGTTCTGTGAAATTAAAGGAAAATAAAAACATATTGGTGAATACCTTGATATGGAATTAACTGAAATAAAACCAATTATTAAAATTAAATAAGTGAGTTTATAAGTATGTGTATATGTGTGTGTGTGTGTATGTATGTATATATATGTTTAGCACTGGATTTTGGTCAAACCTTTTCCACCAGTTCTATACATACTTTTTTTTTCCCTGAGAGAAAATGTGCTTTAAGAGACCATGACTAGCTTTACACAAGATCTCTGTTTCAAAATTGGGTGTGCATGTTCAGCAGTAACAGAGCTGTGTACCCTAAATAAGGCAGTTCATGCCTGGAGACACCTGCGAGACAACCAGGCAAGAGGACTGTTTTTAGTAGCGTGTTATCACTGCAGCTGCTGGTCTGCTGCACCCCATGTTCATTAGGATACTATGTTAAAGCTGAGCTTAGGGGTGTTAGACAACAGCACTAAATATTCTGAGAGTTTGCACTGTGGGGCTGTATAAATATTTGATTATTGCTGCTGTCTGTCAGCGATGTGCATGCAGCAAGAGGAGTGCAAGTCTGTGACTCCTGGCTCCCAAACTGGAGCTGTCTTCCCTATATAGGCAAAGGGCACATCTGTGTTATTCTTCAACCAAAGAGAATGGAAAAGTACTAAGTTACCACATTATTAAATTAAATTTTCAGTCCCCTAAATGAAGGATCACAATCAGGTTTTGCTCTTACCTCTCTAATTTGAGGGCTATGAAGATGAGTTAACTGCTGTGTGGATTTCTACATGTGCTGGTGACAAGCCTACCTCTGCACTGAGGCTGGGGTTTAATGGCACGGGAAATTCACCTTAACGCTCCTTCTGAGAGATTCTTTGCAGTGCTGCAAAACACTGGTCTGCCATTAACTCAGTCTGCTGTTTCCAGTTTGTTAAAAAATGAGTTAGCTGTATAAAGACAGGTTTTATGATGGATCAAGTATTATCTGTCCTTTACGTAGCTGCTTTAAAGCCAGCATACATCTGGAGTCAGGTTGACTGTGCATATTCAGCAGTAATGGAGTCATGTACCCAAACCTGGGTCAGGTTAGTTTTGTAACGTCTTTTGGTCCTAACACTGCACACATCTAGTATGAATGAACACAGAACTGCAGCCTGAAGTGTAGGCTAAATTACCTCGTGCTGACAGATTTCCATTGCCTTTTACATCTGCCTCCTGACCAGAGAGCGTGCAAGGTTTCCTACCACTCTGCTGCGAAAGAACTGGGATCAGTTTATTTCAGTGCCAAGAGCAAAATAGAAAATGCCACTGGATTTCTGAGAGAGGCATTTAGGAACTGGCATAAAACACAGTGTTGGTGTGTGGAAGCTTATCCAAATTACTTATATGCAGAAGTAATGATGCTTGCTGTACAGGGCAGGGGCTTCTGACTTGGAAGACTTGGATTCACTGGGCTTAGTTGGCCTGAGACTGCTGATAATTAATTTATCTGCATCTCTCTAACTTCTCTGAATGACTGCTCCATTCATGGAACATGGATACAAGTCTTTGTAAGGCACACTGAGATCTGTTGGTGAAAAATAGTATATAAGATGTAAGTAGTATTACATAAAGTCTTCAATTCAGATGTTGATCACCTGAGTTGACATTGCAGTAAAAATATATCTTACAGAAGATAATCGATACTTATTCCTGTAGTATAACCCACACCCCACAAGGAGGATTTATATTTTCAAAAGAAGCAAGTATAGCAGTTTCCCGGGATGTCTTGTGAGTGTTTCTTGTCTGTCCAGTGACAGCCCAGAAGGACTATGTATTTGTCTTCCTGTGAATTTTGTGGTCAAGATAAATGATGGCTAGTGATACTTTCCCAGAGTTTTAAATCAAATTCTGAAGTCGAGCATTATCGATCACTTAGCAGAAGTGAAGAGTTTTGTGGTTGCTATGGATGTAGTTATAAAAATATTTACTTTCTATCAGAATGACATTGATTCCTTCAGACTGTTGCTTCACACCACTATGTTGCTAGATATAGTCCCTCATAAAACTTGTTGTACTGATTTTAAGGCTTGTGGTGGCTATTTGTCCTTCACAAAACCACATACTACATAGGTTGTAAAGGTTTGGAAGGTTGTTACTTTGTCGCAAGTGAAAGCTTGTGATGGTGTAAATTTTAGTAAATTATAATGACAGATGCCTTTCTTCATGCTGTTCTGTGTAGATTATTGGTGCCCAGGATAAGATATGCACTTGCAATAGAAGCCTGATAGGAGGTTATTTACATTATTGCCACCACATAAAATTATGGTTTGAAATTACATTTCTGGGCAATAAAAAATAATTTTGATCACTATTTCATTATTCTTCAAATGCAAAAACTTTGAAGGCTTGCTTGGGAAAAGAAATCTTGATGAATTTGTTTATTCTAGTAGAGTGATGAGCCTCAAAATATTAAATAGGTGTTGAAAGTTATGTCACATTTAAGATACTGAGGTTACTAAAACCAGAACAACTGCACTTGTGCAAATGTTTGTTCAAGAGGCTTCCCCCCCTTTTTTCCTAAGAGTTGCATTAAAATCTTCTACAGATATTCAGGTTTTGAATTAAGTTAGCAATAAAATCATATAAATGTTAAGAAAAACAGAAGTAATAGAGTGGGACTGTCTACTGTGAAAAAGCTGAAAGACAAAAACTGTACTTAACTTTTTAAAGCTCCCCTTACATTTAGCTTTTTTTTTTTTTTAGTTTTATGCCCTCTCTGACTGCAATTCAAAAGTTGTGTGTATAGGTCCCATGTACCTTCTGTACCCCCAGTTCTTGGATAGCCCTCAGAAATGCAGAGGGAGTTTCATAAAACCCCTTTCCTCACCTGAGCAGCAGCAAGACTTTCCCTTCTATCAGGAACCGTAGAGATTTTTTTTTTCTGTTAGGTTTTTGGGGTTTTTTTCTCTTCTTATAATGCAATTTTTACTCCAGTCGTAGCACGTCTGCTTGCATGTTGCTGACAACTCTGAGGCACCTTCTGAAGGGTTGAACAGTGCTTTGCCTAGAGGAGGTGTACGAAAGAATGGTCTCAAAACGATTTGTTTTGAATCACTGGGTGAAAAGAATTACCCTGTACTAGTCAGTCACTTCAGCCAGTAGGTTTGTCTTCATGTGCACGAGTAAGAAAACAGGCAGTAGGAAGTCTAAGCTCTGTCCTTTGCTCTTGATCAGACATAACTCGCTGAAGTCAGGTTTCTGTTCTCCCTTTTTTTAGGTGCCGTTGTTCCATCGCTAACCATTAGTGTAACTGTCCTTAGCGTAGTGGATACACACATCTATATGATTTCCATCTTCCTCTGGGATCATATAGTTGTTTAAAGTTCTGTTTCCTTAAAGGTCCTTGGTTTCCTGGATGAGATCAGGGTGTTTCCTTGGGAAGAGGGAACTGTTTGGGGACTCAAGAAAACGAAAGCTTTGGAAAGTGTTGTCTGGAACACGGTCCGAGTGCAGATAGGAACAGTATTAAGACTGACATGGTAAGAGGGTGAAAATGCCTCTCAAACTGAAGGCAGATATTTTACAATAGGTCAAAAATGCAAAATATTCTCAGTACCTCAAGGTTAAGGTGGAATATGTATGAAATGCCATTATCTCTTCAAGAGAAGAATGCTTTAAAGCTATACTTAAACATCAACTTTGTTCTGGAGTGGATAGTGAATATAATATAATTCCTTCTCTCTCACTCCTCCCAAACTCTAGAAAGCCATTTCTTTCTCTTGTACCTACAAAAATGCTTATGCAACCCAAAGCTAATTTTAAATAATTTATTTTTTTTGCCTTCAGTAGCCTGTGTCTGCATGTTGGTGAAATGTGCAGTCTTCCCATTATCCCTCATGGAGCAGGTACAGTTTCCTAGGCGCTTTGCTTTAGCATGGTGCTGTGGCTGAGCCTGTGACTCATGAGGATGAGTGCTGAAGCTAAAACCATTACGGTCTGAAGGAAGACAAAGGTTTATGATATATTTGGAAAGAGATTGGGACTACATCCCTGAAAATGGCCTTTGCCAGCTGGTCCTAAAAATCATAATGGAAGCTATGGAAAACTTTTTTTTCTTTTCTTTCCCCAAGAAGTCCCAGATCCCTGGGTAATTGCACTATGGGAACTGAGTTGCTTGTGAAGACAGTGGTATTGTCAGGTACAGCAAATGATAGAGGTACTTGATGCTGTGTTTTGTTCTAAAATTAATACAAATCCTGGACTTGTCTGTGTCTCTTTTCTTTGTGATTGTTGGTTTGTTTTGTTTTTTTCTCCCTTCATGTTACATTATTTTTTTCCTCTTTCCACGCTGGGATTCCTGCCTTCTCCTTGGAATCATTTATTACATGCTGTTAAGACCTCAAATTAAAGGATCTTACAGTAGTGTATGCCTATCTAAAAAAAACTCCAAACATTTTCCACACCATGTATGATAAAGAGGTGTATTTGCTGACAGTGTAGTAAGAATGTGAGCAGGGAAAGGACAAAGGCAAAAAGGTTAATTGACTGAGTCCCACAGGACTCTTGAGAAATCATAAATGCTCCCCAAGCTTCTGACTCCTAAGAGCTATTAAAGAAGGGCTGCTTCTACAGCAAAAGCAGATGCCCCTCACTCCCTGCCTTAGGGTGCTGGGAGCGCTCTGGCGTACCTGGGGAGCCTGTGGATGTATCTGCTCTATCCTATGTCCTGCACTGACTGTGTAGCAGCAACAGGCAGGGTTAGAGCAGCCGTGGCTCAAGGATTCTTCTTAAAAACTGAATTCTCAAAACCACGGGAAAATTATCTTAGGGACTCTGAGTCCTTCTGAATGGGAAGTGTAGTGGGAATTATGATGTGCTGCCCTTTTTTGGTGAGTGACTTCTTATTCGGCCTGCTGTTCTTTCTTGTTCTCTCCTGGGAATAATAGTGCCAGTAATTTTTTAATGGTCCCACTTTTATAT